>NW_015172019.1:674750-710028 GCF_001447785.1 Gekko japonicus | reverse complement strand
TTCTTCCTTCAACAATGAGGAAATCTGACTTTTTTGCAACCAATTCATCTTATTCAAAACAATATTCTCTTCTTCTCTCATCCCGTCTGTTCCCCATATCTTTTTCAACTCTTTAATCGTAATCTTCTTTAATTTATCTCCTACCTCCTTTGACATTGATCCCCTTAATGGGGTGAATTTATCATAATACCACATTTTGGTAAGAGGTGATATCCCCGGAGTAAGCTCTTTTTTCCACTTCTCCCACACCATATAAGGCCCCAGAAATGTTGATAATTCATCACCTATCTTCTTCTTCCTATTCTTCCTATCAAACAAACTTTCCTTTCCTCCTACCACCTCTACATTTTCCCGTTCTATCCAACCAAGATCTTCTCCTAACTCTCCCTCCAGCCAAATCATTAGATGCCTTAATTGATATGCATCATAATAATTACTAATATTGGGAATCCCCCATCCCTCATCTTGACCTTATAACCTTAGCTTGTTATTTAGTTTTGTCTTTGCATATCTTAAAACATCTCCAACATGTTACATGTTAATTTGCTGTTCAACCAGTCTATAACTTTGAACCTTACCTTCCTTCCAATGTATTTGAAAAAGTGTGTGTGCACACAAAAGCTCATACCTTGAATAAAACTTTGTTGGTCTTAAAGGTGCCACTGGACTCTAAATTTGTTCTATTGCTTCAGACCAACACAGCTGACCACATGGACCTATTCTCAAGTATACTCTACTGCTACAAGTAGATGTTTTTTCAAAGGAAAAAATATAAGTACAGCTGCTGAGTCCCACCAGATGCATGATCAATTGGAATCTGTGGAAAGCCCAGAAGTGACTAGTGTTCTAAAAGCTGGTCCAGTTTGTGTAGTCTCAAACATTCTCAGCTATGATTCAGGCCTCAGGTCCTCATAAAATTACAATGATTGCAAGGATTCCCAACAGTATAGTCCCATGCTGAGTTCTGGCAGTCTTTGGCCATTTATTTCAGTGGGTATAGGCTGGAGTAATGTAATACTACAGAGAACTGCACTGTGAGGCGGCTACCATAAGCACAATTAAATTGTTTAAATCCCACTGAAGTCAATGGTAGTTAAAGTATTTTCTTTAGCACAGGTTTGCAGCTTAAAACACAGCGAGAACAACACCAGGGTGTTATATATCAATCTGTTATTTTCCTAAAGTTGAAGGCTGAAATGGCCACTGTGGTAGCTCTTTTAGTTCATTAAGTGAGAATGTGTGGTAATATGTACCAATGGTGCACATTAAAACAGTCACATTGCTCTAGAATGCTCTCAGATCTATTACATTGTGTCTTGAAGGAACATCACAACATTTTTTTCTTTTGACTTGAAAAGAATAAAGACATAAAAATGAAAGGAACTGCACAGATTTTCACATTTCACCTGCATTTTAATATAGGACAATCTGTCTTTCTGCATTTTGAGGACCTTGGGGAGATATATGGGGGCCACGGTGGCTCAGAGGTTAAGATACTCAGCTGCAGACTGGAAGATCTGTAGCTCAGCAGTTCGAGACCCTAGTGCCACATGACGGTGTGAGCTCCCGTCTCTGGCCCCAGCTCCTGCCAACCTAGCAGTTCGAAAGCAAGAAACTGCAAGTAGATAAATAGGTAGCACTTCAGTGGGAAGGTAATAGTGTTCCATGCGCCTTGGTGTTTAGTCATGCCAGCCACATGACCACAGAAACATCTTCAGACAGCGCTGGCTCTTCGGCTTGGAAACGGAGATGAGCACTGCCCCCTAGAGTTGGATTCAAGTAGCTTTCAAGCAACAGAAACCTTTACCTTTTACCATTTTAAAATATATATATATGGTTTCTAATTTTGCAATTAATATGTTGTTTCATAACAGTAATCTTGCTTTTTGAACATGTTAAGAAAAATAATATTAATTAATTACTTTAGATACATGAAAATAAAGACCGTATTCCATATGTGTTCTCTGTAGGATTACCATACAATTGATGTCAAACAAATATTAAAATAGAACCTGCCGAGTAGTCATACATTAGTCATATCAACTTTATAACTCTCTAGATGCCTGGGCTGATATTCTAATATATTGTCACCTGATTGGAGTCTGCAAATAGAAGGATATTGTCATCACACTGACGTTTTTAAAAATCAATCTTAAGGCCTTTGGTGGCATATTGCAAATTCAAACACTATTTGCTGCCTACTATACAATATTAAGGGAGCTGTGGTGGCTCAAGTGGTTAAGACGCTGAACTGCAGGCTGTGGAAGGTCAGTAGTTCAGCAGTTCAAGACCCGGGTGCCGCAAGACAGGGTGAGCTCCTGTCTCTAGTTCCAGCTCCTGCCAACCTAGCAGTTCAAAAGCAAGAAATTGCAAGTAGATAAATAGGTACCACTTCGGTGGGAAGGTAACAGCGTTCCATGCGCCTTGGTGTTTAGTCTTGCTGCAAGGATTGAGCGATCAATAAATTGAAAGCTTATTTATTTATTTATTATTTATAGTCATGCCGGCCACATGACCACGGAAACGTCTTCGGACAGCGCTGGCTCTTCGGCTTTGAAACAGAGATGAGCACCACAACCCTAGAGTCGGATTCGACTGGCTTTCGAGCAAGGGAACCTTTACCTTTACTTTATACAATATTAAGGGTGTCAAACATGCAGCCCGGGGGCCGGATCAGGCTCCCGGAGGGCTTCTATCAGGCCCGCAGTGGAACTGGCTGTCTTCTGCTTCTTCTTCCAGTTCTGCTGCTGCCGCATCATTGTAGGTTTGCAGCTTACAGATACACACCTGAACAGCATACTCAAGATTGCAGCAGCACAGATATTTTGATTTAATAATTCAGAGCAAGAGGTGTCAGTTATCAGACACTGTTAAATAAACAAAATATTGCAAGAGTGCTAATGTTTTAAGCATGTTTTTATTTTAAATTAAAAAAGCCCTTTGTGTTTGTGTCCTTTATAAAGTTATATCTCTGCTACCTGGCATTACATTTTATGACACATATGGCCCGGCCCAAGGTCTCATTTATGTCAGATCCGGCCCTCATAAGAAATGAGTTCGACAGTCCATTGAAGTCACTGGATTTTAGAAGAGTATGAGTGTTTAGGATTGCCCTGTTACAAATGGGAGCCAGTTTGGTGTAGTGGTTAGGAGCGCGGTGGACTCTAATCTGGGAGAACCGGGCTTGATTCCCCACTCTTCCACATGTAGCTGCTGGTGTGACCTTGGGTCAATCATGGCTCTCTCAGAGCTATTCCCTAATGAGCAGTTGTCAGTCCCACCTACCTCACAGGGTGTCTGTTGTGGAGAAGGGAAGGGAAAGGAGATTGTAAACCGCTCTGAGATTCCTTCGGGTAGTGAAGGGCAGGGTATAAATCCAATCTCCTCTTCCTCTTCTTCTTCCTCCCTTCCTTCCCCACTCTTTGTAAGCATTTATTTCTCATGCCAAATTTACTGGATTTGTCACTATTGTTCCAACCAATATAGTGCATTTCACTATGCTTGGCTGAATTAAATTATGCTGTTTCTTGATCTCATTATATATACATTATTTGTATATACCTCATTATATATGCATTATTTATTATTTGGGGAGGGGCTGTGGCTCACTAGCAGAATATCTGCTTAGCATGCAGAAGGTCCCAGGTTCTAACTCCAGCATCTCCAGTTAAAAAGATGAGGTAGGAGGTGAAGTGAAAGACCTCAGCCTGAGACCCTAGAGAGACACTGCCAGCCTGAGTAGACAATACTGACTTTGATGGACCAAAGATCTGATTCAGTATAAGGCAGCTTCATGAGTTCATGTGAGCAAAGTGTCTTGTGGCATGGCACAATAATTTCATTAGTCTTTAAGTACCACAAGACAGAAGACTAACTGGGACACTCCATTGGACTTTTAAACAATTCTTGTTGTGTTGCTATTTAGTATAAACTGCAAATTTAACTATTCTTGTCTTCCTTTTCAAGTCCCCTTTTCAAGTTCAAGTCTCATTGCTCATTACCAAGGAACTATAGGGCATAAACTATAAAATGTTCAGTGTTTCTAGTAGTTTTAAACCCATATGTACTAATTTATTTTATTATTTTACAAGGTACTTCATAAATATTATAAAAGGGAAAATAATTAGTTACACCGTACAATTATTGAGTTAGATCTATCCAGCTTGTCCACTGGTGAAAAAGGGGACAACACTCTCCTTTAATCACCAAAAGGATTATGCTGGGTATCACAGGACCTTTACAGACAAAGTCCATGTGGGATAAATGTTGTAGTAAGGACAGGAAGTAGGCAAGAAAGCTGGTTGGATCCAAATCCTTGTATTACTATAAAAATCACTAATCATATGACATGCTGTAAAAAATATTTTCTTCTGAGAGTGAACACAATTGAATTGAAGCCACAATCTTCATGCTGGCAGTAATATTTGAAAGAGAAACCCAAGCTCAGAAAGAAGGTTGTGATTACAGTCACAGCTATACATGCTAGTAAGCATACACCTGCAGCCACATAACATGTGCTATGGCCTTGAAAGGTGAGCATAAATGAAAATTAATCACCATGACTTTTGTTGATGATGAGCTCAAAAATGCATAATTTCTACACAAATGGGAGTAATGTGATGGTATACTTCCCCCCTCCGTCTGTAGAATTACAGCTGAAAACAAGAATTTAAAAGCTATTTTGGAACCTATAGATATCAGTACCATAAATTTAAACTAGTGTGTAAAGAGTGCCATCAAAATCCAAATGACTGTTTTGATCAATTGGGGTCTCTTTTGCTCTCCGCTCTTCTTGCTCTTCCAGGTGTTTGCAGTCAGATCTCTTGGAATAACGGAGTGCTCAAATCTTTAATAGTTAATTGTGCTGGATTACTTTTTGGCAACCAACCAACTGTCGGGCCTAGGGATAGATCATTTTATTTAATAGTTTGTCAACATGCCCCAAGCAACATGCAAGCATAGATCACTATTCCATTTCTGCCAAGAAACAGCAAGAAAAGAAAAAGGATGATCACACCTGCAAGATAACTCCTAACAATCTAACAAGTAAAGTGATCATCCATACAGAGGCAGTAATGAAGCAATAACTGTCTATTTGAAATGTTTTCTAAGCATATTGCCACCATTAGATTCTAACCATTAATTCCAGCATGTTCCTAACCTGCGTGAATGTTAAAGCTAGATATTAATCTATGCTCTACAGAGTTTTAAATAGGTAATTTAGTAAATGAAATAAACTATTGGTTTACATTTTTGATTTTCAGACGCTCATTTTCTAAAAGCAGCACTAAGTCTATTTACCCTTACCACGTAGAAACATTGACAGATATAATCCAGCAAAATATTCAGTGCCTGAAGTGTTAGGCACTGTGTAAATCAATGAAAATGCATACTATTGTTTCCTGTATGGTTATGAAATGTACACTTGCAGTTTTTACCTTTATTCAACTCAAGGCTACTGAAATTCCACACAGACACACACCCTGTGCTCTTATGGTGAAGCACAATTAAGGGAAAAGGGTTGGGAAGGCTGAGGTTTTGAAAGACATTTTGTTTCCTATTTGATGAGGTTCAAGTGACCCTTGCTAATTCATTTAGGAACCTAGGAGTTATACTGGATCCAGCATTACTGTTGGAGAAACAAGTTAATGCAGCTACAAAAATCTTTTCTTCCAACTTTGTTTAGCCCAGAAGATGAACCAGCTGACCGGGACACCCAAATTCATGCCACTGAAACACTAAGACTAGTCTACTGTAATGTAATCTACGTAGATTTGCCTTTGAAGGCAACTTGGAGACTCCAGTTAGTACAGAATGCCACAGCTTGGAGCTAGGCAGAGAATGTATATTACACCCCTGCTGAAGTTACTCCATTGGCTGCACATCAGTTACCAGATTCGAATCAAGACACTGGCTATCACATGCAAAGTCCTCCATTGGTCTCTCATATCTGCAGGACCACCTGTTATGCTCTGCCACAACAGCTTTACTCATCTCAGCAAAGCTTTCTGAAGGTGCCACCCTCAAATGGATAACATTGATAGCTGCCCGTATGCATGCATTCTCTGTTGGGCCTCCCATCTTATAGAATGGCCTGCCTGAGGAAGTTAGGAAGACTCCCAACCTATGTAAAACAAACTTGTTCAGGAGGGAATTTTTATAAAGGTAATATGGCTACATTATAATGGAATGGTTCAGGAAAGTGATTTTATAAGGGGAACAGGACTACGGAATAGGGGTATACAGCAAAAAAGGGGGATATTTTTTGGATTCAGATATATTGGAGCTGAAAAATATCGGTATTCCTGGTTTCCCAGGTCCTAAATACCAGTACAGTATTCAGATATGGTTTTTTTCCGGGTTTCCAATATTTTCAGCTACATTATTCCCTATAGGAAATATTTCTGGAAGGATGAAAGGTGTTTTTAAGGGTACTGACACCAAAATTACAGGGGAACTTCTGGTGCCTGTCCTTTAAAGAGCCCCCAAACCTCAAGTCAATTGGACCAAGGGGTCCAATTCTATAGGCCCCTAAATAAGGTGCCTGTATAGAAATATTGATTTCTAAGTCTCCTGTCTTCTCCTGTGATTACATTCTGATGACAGGCTGTGCCTTATTTCCTGTTGCAAGCCAAATGGTGAGGCCAGATGGCCTGAACAACTTTATAACTCACATTCTTTCACATGTCCATGCTAAAAGCTAGACTTGATGGCTTCTGGCTCTGGTGCATATGGAACATGTCACGTAGGCAATGAAGAAGCTGGGGTTTGGGTCACCTGACTACAGGCAGGGCCTCCAAACTTTTGGCTATCCCCACATGCAGCTATGGCAACCAACAATCGGCCACACACCCCTGTCCACTCGTGATTGGCTGATGGCCACAGCTGATTGCGATTAGATTGGGGTATAATTCCTTTGAACATTATGGGAGTGAGCGCTCTTGCTCTCTTCCTCCCCCTGCCATTGTCTGGTTATTGCACCTGAAATGCTGTCTCTTGGGAAACAAAGAGCTGCTTTGTGAACTGGACCACATGGTTGTGCAAGATGGGATTTCTATTCAAAATCCCTTGGTGTTTACTTGGACTGATGTACCATGGACAATTGAACTTCAATTGGTAACTATAATGCTTAATGTGTAGTTAGGGCAAATCGCCATAGATTTTATATTGTTTTCAGTATCCTCTAACAGTCTGTTTGCTATGCTCTGTACTGAATAAAGATCATTCTTATTTCTAATTGTTTCTGATGTGTAATTGAACTCCAAGGCTAAATCTTGTGTCTATGCTGACCACTTAAGCTACCTTTGTAAGAGTAAATAGTGTGCATCTCTGGGTAGAGTTGCTAATGTGTAGGTCCCAGGTGCCAACTGAGAGTTTGAATCTCTATTCTCAGGTTGGGGAGACTATTTGTAGAGATACTGGTGGCAAATTGTTCTGAAAACAGAGAGGGTATAGCCTACCTTGTGGTTTGTTGTTTAATGTGCTAAAAGTGCAGGGTTCCCTTGCATTCCTGGACTGGACTGAGTGGGTTAATCCTGTACAGTGCCCCCAGCCATCTTCCATTGTTTCCTATGGGGGGGGGAACTGTGAAAATGTACAACCTGAGAATCTCCCCCCAAAGGAACTCTATTGTAAAGTTCAACCAATGTAAAATCCAAGAATCTGAACCTGTGTAAAACCCATCAATCTCAACCTACATAAAATGTGGGAATCTCAATGTAAAATGTGAGACTCCACAAAAAACCCATAAACCAGACATATACCAACTCCAACAAAGAACCAAGTTTAAAAAACACTTGAAACTCACAGAATCTTACCTAAAGCAACCTGGGAAGATTATATTTAGCTCCAGGAGACACAGAAACATGGTGGGGAGGTGGTAAAAACAGTCATTAGCACCTGCAAATGCCAGCTCCTGGTATTCATGGTTAATCCTGAATATTTCCAGGATTTTTGGAACCCGTTTTTCAGTATCGAAAATAATCCCAGATTTATTTGGGAGACCCAATTATATTCAAAAATATACCAGTAAGGTATTTTTCAGATATATATTCATCTCAATTATATCCGAGTGCACATTCCTACTGTGGATTATACCATTGTGTATAGTATGTATTCTCTGTTTGCTGTATGCATCCTGCTCTCACTGCATTGTTTTCTACTTTTGTTTGTTTCAGTTATCTGTAATCCTGGTCCTATTATATTGCTTATTAAATGTCTCATTTTACTGAGGGCACTGACTTAAACTGTGTAATCAGTCTTTGAATCTCAGTGAGAAAGGTGGACTGTAAATAAAATAAATAAAATAAGTACAGGATTATGGGTTTGTTTTTTCTGTCCAATACACAGGTAGCCAGAAAAGAAAGGTAATTCTTACTCTGGCAATCTCTAACTATTCCAATATTCTCTGTGTCTGTACCTTTCACTTTGAGCAATAGTGAAGCTAGAATTGGGGAGGAGGCAACAATCCTAAAAGAGTATGTGAAAGAAAAGGGTTTTATATATTAAAATATGTATACCTCACCTTTCTCTTGGGGCTTAAGGCAGCCTACAATTCTAAATTGAATCATGGATAATAAAATAAAGCCCTATTAACACCATTCCCTCAGAAAATACCTGTAGCTCAACCCCATTAAAAGTCCTAGCAAATAAAAATGTACAACCTGAGAATCTCCCCCATAGGAACACTATTGCAAATTATTGCAAAACCCAACCAATGTAAAACCCAAGAATCTCAACCAATGTAAAATGTGAGACTCCACAATGCTTCCTAAAAACATCAAAGGACGGGTGTCCTCACCCTCTCAGAGAGCTTGTTCCACGAAGTGGGAGCCACTGTTGAAAAGGAAAAACCCCTGGTATCTTGCAAGGTGGGCAACATTAAGTTGGAAGAGAGGCAACCAGAAGGCAACAGCTTGCATTCTTCAAGCAATATGGTTAAAACAAAACAAACTAAACAAAAACTAATGCTAGGCCCCAGTCACACGGAGCAGTTGCCGTGCTAAAGATACGGATGATAGGCGGATTTTCCGGGTGTGATCACACCGCAACATCTGGGAAGTGTAGTGCTCCCGTGGCTAACCTGTGGCTTTCCGCTGAAGATGCGGAGTAAAAAACTAGTACTTACGAGGTACTGGTTTCCGGAAACCGCGGGGCAAGGGTGGGCGTCTGATCGTGTTTCCGGTGGAATTTTGTGGCACCCAGTGCCCGCCGATGTTCCGTCGCAAACAAGGGTTTTTTCCCCCCAAGTTTTCGCAGGATGCGCAAAAGTGCCCAACGGCGCATGCGCACAAACTTCGGTTAAAAAAAACCCGTTTGCCATGGAAGCGGCGCCTAGCGATTGGTGGTGTGATTGCGCCGTGCCGCTTCTTTGCTGCGCTGCAGGATAGCTGTGTGATCGGCACCTCACCCCCTAACCACGGGACCGCGACAGGACGTGTGATCGGGCGGCCACACGTTATTTTGCTCCAGGGCAACAGCCACGCGTCCCCCCCCCGCATTTTCCATGTGACCGGGACCCTAGATGCCTTTGCTAAGGAGACTGATATCTTCAGTTCACTGTGTTATAATCTTTTTTTTCCTTGATAACCTCCCACTCTTACCTTGTTCACACACCACACCCTGCCAAACCCCAGCAGCTATTTGCTGCCCAAGTGCAATTCCAAACAATTCAGTATTTGGAAACTTCACCACCCAGAAAGAAAAGATGAAGGCTGCAAACTTTCAAAACTGTCTGGTCTGAAATAAAATGCAGCCTATTTCAAAGCAAACCAGCAGCAACCATGACCACTCAGCTTTCTAGTCAGCTATCCATTTAATTACCAATACCAATACTATAGCACAACATTGTAAAGAAGACGGAAGAACTCAGCAAACCAGATTTATTCTGTCAGAATTCTGATAAACCTGGTAAGTTACTTTATGTTTCAATGTAAAACTCTACCTTTGGTTGCTCTAGGGCTGGAAAAGACAGAAAACCTACCAGAATTATTTAAATCAACCATAAAATAGATTACAATGTTACTAGGCAAATCGTGGTCACTGTGTATTATACTGGCATTTTAAATTGTTTATTTATATTTATTTTTCTGCAAGCATGCATACAGTTATGCAAGATGAGGGGGATCTGATTTTAGCCGGGAATCTCACAGGATAAGGCTTACAGTTTCATAACCTAGTAAATAGATCTTTTTGTTTGATGGGCAGGCTCGGTGTAGGAATTTCTGCTCTCTCCATGCTCCAGGTAACAGAGCTAGATGGTAGCCTTATGTCCGCAAGCCACTCAACCTGAGTCAGCAGAAGAATTAAGTCATGTCCTGATATTGCCTGTGCTGCCGTGTGTATACAGAAACATAACTATATCGAAAGTCAGTGTGCACATGTAAGGCCCAGTTCATGCATTGCAAAGTCTTTGTATACCCAGTTTGAAAGGAAGAAATTTAAAGAATAATTTCCATCTACAAAGAGTGAAAGTTTTGTTAATTGCTTAACTCACATTCTTAGAATTCTTTATCTGAAAAATGGGAATGTTTATTAGTACCTACAACCGAGTATTTGTGTAGCACTCCTGGTGCATTTTGAATTCATTATTTGTACTAACCAATTTTAGGGATGTGCACAGGCTTGAGCCAGGAACATCTGAGGCTGGGGCATGGGGAGCATCCCACAACACAGTGACATCAATTCTACTGCTGTACTCATTGGTCCATTCTGCATCTGGCATTCGCTCCACATTTTCTCAGCACTCGACCTGGTTCCCCCTTGCCTTGGAACATCTGTTTTCATTCAATCTGGTATGCAGATTTTCCTGTGTCAGTACTTGCCTCAGTAGTCAGCCTCCTGAGCCAAGTAATTCACAGAGAGGTGATAAATACAGAGGGGGAAATAGGGACAGGGGAACTGACGGAGATCAATGAAGCCGTGTCAAGTTGTCTGGTTATTGTTCCCTTCCAATCGGAAGTGGAGGAAGGAAAAAGTGCCACTCAAAACCACATTCAGATACCCCGAGGCAATGTCATACTGACTGCGAAGTCACCCCTGAACTGCCATAATCTATGCAGAGGGTCCCATAAAACCTGATGAACAAAGAAAGTGAGGAAACAGATGGGTGCAGAATCAGCCACTGACTGCATTCCCCTGAAAAGGGAGTGTGGGAGAACTATAGGAGGGGCAGAGTTTACCACACAGCATTCTTCATTTTTGTTTAAAAATAGACCTCTCCACTCCATTTTATTTACATATGAATAGGAGTATCTGTAGAAATATGAGGAGCCCCCCCCCCACATATACTGTGGTTCTTAGTTAAATTAAATAAAAATATTTTCCTTACCCCTCCTCCACCACAAGTAACAGATTTTGGAGAGGGATGATCTTTAATAGAGAAATAATCAAATACATTTTTCAGGAACATTAGTTTACCAGACACATGTTAATTGTTGATCTCTCGCACCTCATATGCTGTCTAGATACAACAGTAACATTTATCTCCATCCTTCCTGAGTCTGCAGTACCACCTGCCTGTATGCCGCAATGTGGAAGTGAAACATCTGCCTCTTTTCGTGGGCCCCAAGGGCAGTGCTGTCTACCAGTGGGTGGGGGGATAACACTGCCTTATGCCGCACCCCAGTCTGCAGTACCTCCTATCTGTATGGCAGTGTCTGGAATCAAACTGGCACAATATTAATGATAACAAAGCACAATATTAATGCAAGACACAGATGTATATCAGTGCAGTTTTCTTTGACAGCAAAAGTTGCGTGCAACTCCGCTGATCAGAAAACATACATTTGCTTTACATTTCAGCTCATTCCCCTCCCCCCATATTAACTCCTAGCAAGACTGCCAGGTGCCAGCACAACAGCCAGATTCAAAGTCTGTGAGCTGCTGAGTTGCAATGTTTAAAAATGGTTTGGGCTGGTGAAAACTAGGATTCCAGATAAAAATGAAGGTGATCCCTCCAACCTGAGGTCTGTTCACTCATGTCCTAGGAATCCCCAAGGCAACTCAGTTAATGCCCAAGGGAAAAGTAGCTCCATATTTTCCATTAATGTATCATCCTATAACCATAAATTCTATCAAATCCAGTTGTAGCATTTTTTTTATAATTAAGAGGAAGGGGGGGAACCAGGAAGTAACCATAATTCACTTCATTTGTGAGCAATGTTGACTAGCTTAGTTGCATCTGTTCTAGTTATAAAAAGAAAACAATAAAATTTTGTTACTACATTTTTATAAGCTTAGCTTACAGAGGCACAAATCCAAGAAATACTATGATGAGAAACAAGAACACTTTGATGGACTACTTCTTAATTTTGTCCATTTGACTTCATGTGAATAATCTTTTGGTGTGAAGATAAACTACACTCTTTGTTCAGGCAAAATTTCTATTTTTTAGCATGATCCTTAATTCCACCCTCCCCCCCCCCAAGGCCAGGGTTAGAGCATCTTATCTAAGTGCAAATGTGGAAATTCTCCTTGGATTGTAAAAGTCTCCAGGGGAAGGCTTTCTGATACCGCAAGCATTCAAGACACCAATCTTGGTTAATCAGTAACAGGTTAACATCTCCGAAAATAATACTGTCTAACAAGAGAGGAATGTACAGTCTGGTTCTCATAAAATTTCAGACCTGGGACAAAACATAGGAATCTGGTAGGACTATTACTTTTTTAAAATATTAATTAATAACACATTATCAGTCTGATAAAAAATATGAACTGCCATTATCAGTTTTCCAGACAAACAGTGAGACTTGGAGGCTTTATAAATGGCTTCTGCCATTATTAAAAAATATACATTAGTTCTTAAGCTCAGGTGACTGAAAAAAGGGAGGATAAATAAAACCAGAACTATAAGAATTAAATACCTGCCAACTTGCTGTACTTTCAAGATGTTTCCTTATGTAAAAGATGCATGAATTTTCAAATCTCTGCATTAACTAGACATCAAAAGTTCAGAGACTGAGCAACTTTCTCTATAATCACTGGAAATTTACTCAATTGAAAACATGCATCAGGTTGTGTTGTGAAATCTTAACAGTCTGCTGTTTTGAGTAACTTGTCCAGTAAAGTATTACCTGACTTTAATTTCAGGTTTTTCCAAGTCACATAGAGAAACTCATGCTCAAAAGGCCAGAATGACATAATTTTACTAAATCAGTGTTCTAAAAGTTTGGTGACTAGTTTTGAACAGAACATTGCCTATATTCAGTGCACGAAAATAGAAGCTTTATTTACATGGGATCCCACAGTTGCTAGCTTCTTCCTTAAAATAGAAATTGCATTTGTGATTAAATAATTTATCTTAGTAGTTAGTCCTGCAAATACTCACCACAATATGGCATTTCCTTCTCCCTCAAAGAAGAAGAATCACTGGTAAGTGGAAAGGATGGATTACAAGACAACCAGACTGTCAAAACACTGCTTGGAAAACTGGGGAGGGATTTAAAAGTGTTCAAAAGTGACATCTTTAAACAGCCTGAGCTATAGTTAACTTTTCCTAGATGTGCAGAATCCCAAGAACAATACAGTTCTTGCACCTGAATCTTAAGCATTTCTACTTCAAAGGCAGCACTAATAGTGGTTATTTAAAGATAAAGTACCGCATGATACCATTCAAGACTCCTTTGATTCAAATATTTTTGATTTATCTCAATAACAATATGCAAATTCTAACACAACTTTTAGTCGTCTCCCCACCTTAGAATAATAGAAAGTTTACGCAGGGTGGTGGTGGTCTTTTGTTGTTATGATAACATTTTTACATTTTAGTTCAGAACCAGTTCTAGATGCTTTGAGCCATTTTATGCAGTTTTTAAACTTGTTTTTTTTAAAAAAAGGAGTTACCCTTTATATATTTAGTGTTGTTTAGGAAATGAGAGTGGCAAGAAGAAATTTTTTCCTATTATTCCTTGGAATGATCAAGGATGCTGGGTAAGTAGGGTTGCCATATTTCTTTTTGGAAATTCCTGGAGATTTGGGGGTAGTAGAGTAGGGTTTAGGGAGGGGAGGGGCCTTGGGAGAGTATAATGCCACAGATTTCACCCCTCAGAGCAGCCAGTTTCCCCCCAGTGAACTGATTTCTGAAGTCTGGAGATTAGTAAACTCCAGATCTGCAGGCCCCATCTGAAGGTTGGCAAGTGTCTATGCATTTCTAGAATGTATTCTTAATGCTTCCTTCTTCAGCCCCAGCCTCCCCAGCCTAGCCATCTTTTTCAAATCCAAGGAAAATTTTAAAAGTTGTGGCATCATAGGTAAGGGCTATGAGGAAAGAACACAATACTTTCATAACAAAGAAAGAGAAAAATGGCTGTGTCCAGTCTGAGCCACATCGCTCCTTCCTAAATGCCCACCATCAAAACTCCCCACCACAGATTACACCCCTCTACATAGTAGCGTATTACTAGTGAAAATATAATTTGATCACAGAAGCAAGTTTTCAGGGCCCCAAATCTGCCCCAGAGCAAATGTTCAAAGACCGGCTATATCACTTTCTTTTTTACTGGAAACACTGTTACAATCTAATACTATGAGATAATGATAATGCTAACAAAAATGGTCAAAATCCACAAAACAGTATAAAGTATCAAGAGAAAATAATACTATTGTTGGTATCAAGGTAAGTCTGTAACACAAAGAATGCCCTTCTATTCTGTATTAGGATTTAAAAAATAAACTTTACAAAAAAACTATATTATGACAATTCCTGATTAATTTGTACATTGGTGTTGTGTGTGTGTGTCTGTGAGACAACTGCTCCACCAAAAGCTGATTTTATTTAAGAGCATTTTAAACATATACCAGTCTTACCTGGACCCATGCCAGATAAAAAAATTCCATCTGAACTGACACCCTACAAACACATGTTACCACTAACCGCTATTGAGCTTAAAGAAATAAATGAAATGCTATATCTTTGGCAATGCAGCACTTGGCATTTTGTCAAAGATTCATAGGAGAAAGGTATGTCTCCTTCCATTCAGTGTTCCCTCTAAGCTGAGTTAGTGTGAGGTAGCTCAGTTTTTAAGCCTCCGGCTCACACATTTTTGTCTTAGCTCAGGAAGGATGGCTCCAGAGCAAACTAATTTATGCAGTAGCCAAATCTCTTGCTTTAAGGCCAGTAGTTCACAAAGTAGAATTTTTGTTCATAGGACTCCACAGCTTAGAGAAAGCATTGCTTCCATTCTATACTTTCTTCCATTCTATGCAATAAATATTTTCACCATCTACAGAAACTCATGTATGTATTACATTTGTAAAAAAATAAGAATTTTTATTGTAATCATGCATAATGAAGGTCTTAGCACTGAATAAAGGTCACAGTAATTGTTCTTTTAAACATGCTCACCAGTATTTAACGGTATCAACACTCTGTGTGTGCACAGGGTGGGGGGGGAAGATAAGTAATAAATAGCCTGCTTTAAATATATTCACAAATCAACATTCTGGAGATGTTCAGAAATACCCCAATATTCACCAATTATTGTGATGTTTACAGGGTGATAGCCATGGTATCTAGGTGGCTGGTACATCAGGGCTAAAACAGGCATAATTTAGATCTATACTCAACCAGCAACACAGGTAACAACATATCAACATCTGATAAAAACAAAAACCAACATACCAACCCACCTCAGCAATTCGGTTGCTATCTACCAATCAGTATATAGCATACCAATGTTACCACCCCATGTTAGTCATCAGTAAATGCATGGCAATGGCCAAAAGCACCCATCTCATCCAGCCCAGTACATGCAACACTTCCACAGAAACACTACAACCTGTCAGAAACTAAAATGTCTCCTTCTGCAAAAGCCTCCATGAGGTTGCAGATAGGAGACTTGCCTGGAGAATCCAAATGGAACCCAAGACAACAATTTTAGCCCTGTTTGAACAAAGCCTCCACGCAAATTTCATAGTATTATTCACAAGACTGTCTGGAAACCAGCATTATGCCAAGGAGAGGATTGATGCAAAACACACAAGGAAGAATGGAAGCTATAATGGTAACCTCACAGCAGGTAGAGTTTTGAGCAGCCCAGTAGCTCAGTGGAGGTTCAAGTCCCAGAGGTAAGACAATGTGTCCTCTGTATGGTACAACTGCTGGCAACAATAAATTTAGCTCCATAAAGCAACATTCTGGCAACCACAGGATTATACAGAAGAAAGACCCATGAGAAAGTATTTATAATGTTTCAGGGGATAAGTCTGTAACATGTCCTCACTTCCTTTCCTTTGCTCCATAAATAAATAATAAAATGGCATGTGAAAATGGAAGACTTAGCAAACAAAACTTTTCAGGCTTGATCCCTAGCTACAGTTTGCAAAGAAAGAAGATGGGAAAAGACACAAACATGAACATATGTAGCTGTCTTATACTGAGTCAGACCATTGGTCTATCTTGCCCAGCAATGTCTAGTTTTACTGGCTCTCCAGGGCCTCAGGGGAAGAAGACACTTTTAAATACCTGCTACTTGAGACCATTTAAACAGAAGTATCAGAGATGAATCTGAGACATTCTGTAGATAAAACATGTATTCTACCACTGAGCTACAGCACACTACTGAAAGTGCAGTGCAATAACCAATCAGAATGTATAGCACATGAACACAGCCTCACTCAGATAACTGTCTGAAGCATTTATGATCCAGGTTGCCCCTTTTATCCCAACCAGTGATGCCCATCCCCTGTCTTAATCAAAAACACAGCCAGTGTTTCTTAGTTATTGTTCCAGGACACCATGTTATCAACTACACTTACATGCCCAACATAAACACTTCATGCACCAACTTGATAGGTTTAATTTCACACAAACATTACTGTATAGGAAAGTTAAAAAGACATTGAAATGGCTAGATAATCATCCTTGCTAGTGCTCCAATAAAAGACAATGAGAAAGATGCAGACACTGGCTTGTAGTGGTAAAGAACACATTACCTTCTCTTCCTAGTGTGCATGCCTCATCACTGAGGCATCTAATGTGGGTAGCTATTGAAAGGATAGTGGTCCCCTATCTGCCAGCCATCATGAACACAGAAATACAGTTGAACTGGTCACAGCTTTTATTGAACAGCATCAGTAGTGACTGACAAGCTTCACAGATGAATGGGGTTGCAATACATTCTGTTCCTGCAGAACTTCATGCCTAAGAAAGCTGCATGATGAAGCAACAAGATATACCGTTTCCACTATGATCGCATATCCTTGCTTGGTAGAGTTGCACTGTCTGCCATATACTTTTGGGGGGAAACTTGCTTGAACAAAAATGTGGAGATCCACACAGAAAGCCAATTTTCCACTGGTTAACTATTGCTGTTGTGGCCCTTGTATACCACAAAGTGGATGGGGGAAATCCTTGCCTCTGTGCATGTTGAATAGCTGCCTAGTTGCCTGTGGAGACGCAAAAGAAACATGGGGATGGTGAAGAATGGGCATCACCTGCAGTAGATAAGCAAAGTGCCTGGGTTCTCATTAAGAACTGCTAAATTCGGAAGAATGCTATCACCTAGGCACTCTTCAATTCCATGTGCCAGCTCTCCACTCTCTCATTAGCAATTCCACCAGTATCTATTTAGAGTTTCACATGTTTGAGGAGATAACAAAGTCACTAAGATGTATAAAGTTGCAAAAGAACTCTGTCTTCACTTTGTTTCTTCTGCTTTATGTATCCTGGTCTCATCCTGCAAGTCACAATTATTCAAGCGTGATCAAACTGGCAATAGCTGGAGTGGTATGCTCCCCCCACCCCCACTAACAGGGTAGTTGTGATCCTTTCTGGACAGCATATACTTACACTTGGCTGCTTGTATGGGGGACACTGCTATTGTCTGTTGAGTAAAAGAGGACTATTTTGTCAGTACATGGTTTATGCTGCAGGGAGTAGGTTGGAGATACTCTGCAGTCATAGGTGTCTTGAGTCTCTAAACACTCACATCTTCTGAGTTGGGAAGTATGGACAGAGTACAGATTCTGATAATGTCTTTCCCACCCTGGTAACCCCCACTTCTGCTTACCTATAAGGGGTAGCTTATTCTGTTGTCCAAATTGCAGGAGTGGAATGATGTTCCAGGAACATGTTGGTTTAAGATTACTCTGGAGGATTTCCTGTGACTGTTCTGGGCAGATAAGTATATTTGTTTTCCCTGGTTGTTGGGTGTTCACAATTTGTGCAGTGGGTTTGTGGAAGTAGCCTTGTCATGTCAAAGGCACAGTCAGTTATAATTCTGCATACCTGGCTTTTGCTGCAACAAGCAAAATGTTATTTTTTCCCCTTGAACTCACTTCTGGACAGGACATTTGATCGTTTAAACATAGTGAATTGAGTGCATTTCCATAATTTTATTTTTACTTTTACTTCTTAATTTAACTTTCACTTACCCTTTCTTAAGAGGACTCAAGGAGGATTACAAAATATGTAGAAAATAAACAGTATAGGCTTTGCAGTCAGGAAAAAATGGATCAGTTTGTACTTGTTCAGCTACTGTGATTCAGAAAAAAAGTCTCACAAAATGGAACCTGCTTTAAGTGTTCTTTAAGTGTTTGTGGATGACTCTAAGTTGTTCAGAGTGGTGAGAACCTGGGAGGGCTGTGAGGCACTACAAAGGGATCTGAAGAGGCTGGGCGAGTGGGCGTCAACATCACAAATGAGGTTCAATATGGGCAAGTGCAAAGTAATACATATTGGAGCCAAAATCCTAACTATAAATATATACTGATGGATTCCAAACTGGCAGTAACTGACCAGGAGAGAGGTCTTGGAACTGTGGTAGATAACTCCCTGAAGATGCCGGTTCAGTGTGCAACTGCAATAAAAAAGGCAAATACTATGCGGGACAGTGTGCGGAAGGGGACTGAAAACAAATCAGCCAGTATCATAATGTCCCTGTATAAATCTATGGTGTGGCTTCATTTGGAATGCTGTGTACAGTTCCGGCCACCACACCTAAAAAAAAAAAGACATTATAGCACTGGAAAAGGTGCAAAAAAGGGAAACTAAAATGATTAAGGGAACACCTTCCCTATGAAGAAAGGTTTAGGAGGTTAGGGCTCTTTAGCTTGGAGAAACTAGAATGGAGGGATGACACAATAGAGGTTTATAAAATTATGCATGGGGTAGAGAAGGTAAAGAAAGAAGTACTTTTCTCCCTTTCTCACAATACAAGAACTCATGGGCACTCAATGAAATTAATGAGCAGTATGCTTAGAACAGATAAAAGGAAAAGCAGGTTGCTTACCAGTAACTGGTGATCTTCGAGTGGTCATCTGTGCATTCACACCAATGGGATTCAGTGCGCAGGCACTGGATCGATCGGTGCTGTAGCGAGCTCTTTTAACGGATTTTCGTGCCCAGCCCCCAGGCCATGCGCAGGAACCCCACCACGCATGCCCAGAGTGGGTGGGCGCGGACATCCCGCCAGTTCCTACAAATTGCCGCAAATCAACTTCTATTCAAAAATGTAGAAGCTGACAGCAGCGGGGAAGGAACCTGCTTATCTTCGTCGTGATCTCTGTGCTTCACACCAATGGGAGATTAGCGAGCAGTAGCCTACCTGGAGGTGGGTGCTGGCAGGTCTTTTACTGCATAGCCGAAGACAGAATTAGACGTCCCAAGTTGTTACTGGTGTTGGTACGGACGTCTAGGGAGTAATGCCTGATGAAGGTGTTAGGCGTGGCCCACGTAGCGGCTTTGCAAATGTCTTGCAGTGGCACTCCCTGGAGGAAGGCAGTGGAAGTGGTGACAGCCCTGGTAGAATGAACCCTGATAGGGCCAGGTAGTGGCTGTTCGGCGAGTAGGTAACATAGATGGATTAGACCTACAATCCACTTTGACAGGCGCTGAGCCTTGATGCGAGTGCCCAGGTGTGGTGAAGCGTAAGAGACGAATAGTTGTGAGTCTCGTCTATTTGAGCGAGTTCTGGTGAGATAGAACAAGAGAGCCTGCTTCACGTCCAAGGTGTGGAGTAGTTTGTCTTCCGCTGATGTTGGATTTGGGAAGAAGTCAGGTAGGAAGACCTCCGCCTGCAGGTGGAACTCTGACACCACCTTCGGCAGGAAGGAGATGCCTGGGACGAGGTGTACTCCGTCTGGTAGAAACGATAGGTAAGGAGTATCATGCCGGAAAGTCAATATCTCTCCCACTCGCCTAGCTGAGGTAATTGCAGTTTAAAAGGTCGTTTTCCACGCAGGAGTTTGAGTTCGCATGTCACGAGTGTTTCGAAGGGTTTCCTCATGAGCTGGCGTAGAACCAGAGGAAGGTCCCATGGAGTGACTGGAGATTTGACAGGAGGGTAAAGTAAAGTGAAGTAAACCTTTTAGAAACCATTTGGAAATTGGATGCGCAAACAGAGTACATCCATCAACAGGAACATGAAAAGCCGACAGTGCGGCTAAATAAACTCTTAACAAAGAGTGGGAAAGTCCAGAGTCAGCTAAGGATAGAAGGAAATTGAAAACTTTTTTGAGGCCAGCTGAGGTGGCTCGAGGGGCATCTTTTCCCAGGAAAGTACAGAATTTTCTCCATTTTTAGTCGTAGGATTTCCAAGTAGTAGGCTTCCTATAATTTTTAAAAGGACGTTTACTACACGTGAGGAGAAGCCTGCGATGTTATCTGCCATGCCGTCAGTTTCAACTGTGGGATGTTGTGATGAAGAATGGGTGAGTCTGAGAGAATGAGTAGGTCCGGAGCCGGGGGAACTGGTGGTATATCCCCCACGATAGTTCGAGGACCATTGAAAACCAAGGTTGTCTTGGCCACCATGGTGTTATGAGGATACAGTCCGCGTTGTCCTTGAGTATCTTCCAGACCACTCTCAGAAGCAGAGGTAAGGGGGGGAACAGGTAAAGATGTGTCGAGGACCAAGAATAAAGGAGGCCGTCTCCCAGAGACTGCGGGTCGTTGCCTCCCCGACTGCAGAACAGAGCACACTTTTTGTTGATCCTTGTTGCAAAGATGTCGACTCGGGGAGTTCTCCACCTGTGGAAGAGTGGGAGGAGATATGTTGGGTTCATCTCCCACTCGTGAAGGCTGAGTCCTGCTCGACTTAGGTGGTCTGCCTCCACGTTCATGCATCCCGGGATGTAAGTGGCCACGAGGAATCTGCCGTTGGTGATGCAAAACTCCCACAGATTGAGTGCCAGGGTGCAGAGGCGTAAAGAGACAGTGCCCCCCTGTCTGTTGACATAGGACACTACCGTGGTGTTGTCCGTTAGGACCGTGACACATTTTCCCTTGATTAAGGGGAGGAAACTGGTTACAGCATATTGTATGGCCAGGAGTTCGAGGAAGTTTATGTGACAGTACCTCGTATGAGTGTTCCAATTGTCCCCAACAGAAAGGCCCATGGAGTGTGCACCCCACCCTGTCAGGGAAACATCGGTCATGATGGTGACCTCTGGTGATGGAGGGTGGAAGGGCGCTCCCTGAAGGAAGTTCGAAGGGACAGTCCACCACAGTAAAGAGTCCTGTACGCTGGAAGGAGAGGAGAGGACGACAGTGTGAGCGTTCCTCGAGAGGTCGTAGTTGCGAATGACCATAGTTGCAATGGACGCATTTTGAGTCTTGCAAAGACGAGAACCGATGTAGTCACTGCCATGAGACCGAGTAGCCTCTGGATTTGGAGGCGGTGATGGAAGGTTGGGTACGGATGATGGTGGCTAGGGAAATGATGTCTGCAGCCCTGTCTGGAGGTAGGTAAGCCATACATGTGTTTGAGTCCAGGATAGCGCCGATGTATTGTATCTTCTGGACAAGACACAGGTGAGACTTTTGTTGATTTACCTTTAGGCCAAGGTTGTCTAGTAGAGACAGAGTTTCTGTCACATTTGAGACCAGGGCATGCTGTGAAGGAGCCACCAGAAGCCAATCGTCTATGTATGGGTAGACGGACACCCCTCTGAGTCGAGGGAAGGCGCAACCACAATCATGGTCTTTGTGAAAACTCTTTGTAGTCACCAGAAGCCAATTGTCTATGTATGGGTAGACGGACACCCCTCTGAGTCGGAGGAAAGCCACAACCACAATCATGGTCTTTGTGAAAACCCTCGGGGCACTGGAAAGGCTGAATGGGAGGGCCGTGTATTGGTAGTGCTGTTGGCCAATTGCAAAGCATAGGTATTGGCGGTGGAAGGGGTGGATGGTAAGGTGGAAGTACGCATCTTGGAGGTCTAGGGTGGCCATCCAGACGTGTTTGCGAAGTAGTGGCATGATCTGCTGAAGGGAGACCATGCAGAAGCGGTGGTAGGCGACAAAGTGATTCAGTTCCCTGAGATCTAATATGGGTTGAACGCCGCCGTCTCTTTTCGGGACTGTGAAGTATCGGGAGTAAAATCCCATCCCTTGGAGGTGTGATGGTACATTCTCTATGGCTCCCTTCTACAGAAGGACGGACACCTCCTCAAGGAGAGGCGGTGAAGGGGGTGTGGAGATGACGACCAGAGTGTTGGGGTTCTGATGGAACTGGATTTTGTAACCTCGGGTCAAGATGGAAAGGACTCAGTCGTCCGAGGTGATGCGACGCTGTTGGCCAGGCTTCAGGACCCGTATGTCAATCACCACACTGCCACCGCCTGGCCGGAACATCCATTGCAGGGATTCTTTCATAGCCGAGAAGCTATTTCACCTTCCAAGTCTCGACCAGGATGTCCGACCGTCAGCTAACACCCTCCCACAAGGAAGATTTGCGTGGCCACTCTCTCTAAGGAGTGGTTCCCATTTTATCTATTCGCCAAAGTTTTTGAATCGTTGGGTGGACGATGAGCTGGGGACAACAGGCTGGCTGCTCACACCAACGCGGAGCTTGAACTAACACAGTTCAGATGTTAAGACAGTGGGATACATCCACTGTGCCCCGTCAGTTGCTGCATTGAAAAGCCCCAGGCCATCGAAGGGGAGGTCTTCCACATAAAATTTGGTGTTACGAAGCCAGGAATGTCTTCTGAGAGCTATTGCCGAAGCCATGGTTCTCGAAGATGCCTCAAGGACATGTTTGGTGGTGTTGAGCTGTTGTTTCGCCAACAGCATGCCTTCCTTTTGTAAGAGTCTGGCTGCCTGGAGTTTATCTTCTGGTAGGTAGGTCAGAAGTTCGGAGAACCGTTCCCAGAAGGTATACTGATACCGGTTCATACAGGCCAGGTAGTTAGTGGCCTTGACTCCCAATGCCCCTGTGGAATAGAAGCGCCTGCCGAAAGCATCTAATTTCTTTCCTTCCCTATCCGAAGGTGTTGAATGCATTTTCTTTGATTTTGATGAAGATGATATAACCATGGGGTTTGGCTGAGGGTGTGAGAGTAGAAACTTGGCCTCTGACTCTTGGATCCTGTACATGTGGTCCTGTTTTCTTGTTGAAACAGGAGCAGATGAAGGCTTGAGCCATGGAGACTTTGCCACTTGCAAAAGAACTGATGACATAGGCAATGCTATGGTGGAAGATGTATCCAGCTGTACGATATCGTATACTGAATCCGTCACTTGCGGATGTTGTTGGAGAACCGAGAGGCCTAAAGAGTGGGCCATTAGTTTTACTAAATCAGTGTATGAAGTGAGGTTGTCAGATGGAGATATAGGTAAATCCTCAGCGACATTCTGGTTTGGAGATGCATGGTCAGGGGAGGTGTGAGCCTCAGAAACTTCCGTATCTGAGTCCTCATCACTGAAATCTGAGGAATCGTGTTGTTCCGTGTGGACCGAAGTGTCTTGTTGACAGACTACGGGTTTGGTTTGGGCGACGGGCATTACAGGTTTTGGTTCCACGGCGTGATGGGACGGCTTTGGTTCCACGGTGTGATGGGACAGCTCGACTACAGGAGGGCATGATAGAGATGCTGAAGGCCTTGATTTATGAGGACACCTAGACCTATGAGCAGAGCGAGATGAATAGCGATCCCACTCAGAATAGCCCGCAGGAGTCAACCACGGCATGGAATAGCTGCCATACAGGTAACGCAACTGTCTTTCATCCCAAGCCATTGATGGAGGGGGAGGCATGAAGACTCTTGGGGAACGACTTTTGGTCCATGGACGTCTGGGGGACCAGGTAGTGGCATGTCTGTGGGAGTCGTCCCTGTAGTCACGGGTGTCGATATTGACAGGCTAAGTCTGCAGACATGGTAGGAGACGCTGCGTGTCAGATAAGGGGTATGGGGGGCGACTTGGTATCGGGGACTTCCGATACTGTCGATGCCGACGAAGTCGAAGGAGCAGGGAAAAGCTCTGCACCCATTTGGTGACTGATGAGCTCCGCCGTGTCGATGTCAGAATAAGTATGCTCCATTTGCTGGACAGGGGAGTCCAATACATGGATGGTCAGTATCGGTGGAGGGACTTGGGCCTCCAATATTGATACTGCCAGTGGAGCGGGAGGCACTATAGGGGCATCACCCAATGCAGGCATCGCTTCCTTCCCCTTCTTCACCGGTTTAAGGGACTTGGAGGTGCCCTTCTTTGCAGACTTATGCTCTGTACTTGCCTTAGTCTTCTTCTTAATTGGTGTAGAGGCGGACAATCGTGTCTTTGATGTTGAGGGCTTCGGTATCAGGCGGTTGACATCGGAGGCAGGTGTCGATGCCGGAGCTGTCGACGTAGACGGTCTCTCCTCCATAGTTGAGACAGGAGCAAGGGCCGATTCAAGCAGCGCTACCCTTAGGCGTGCAGCGCTTTTTTTCTCGGCTGGTTGGAGAATCGAGCACAGTGGCGACAAGATTCTGGTTTGTGAGACTCTCCAAGACAAAAAATGCAGAGGGTATGACGATCTGGTGGAGCAAGTTTGCTACCACAACGTGTGCATCTATTAAAAAATCCCCACTTCTTTTCCATAAGAAGAGAAATGGCGAACAAAACAGTTGAGGGGGGGTGGCCCGAAGGCCTGAAGTAAATTCCCCTCAGAAGAAAGTTTTTTTAAAAAAAATTTTTGAACAAACAACTGAGAACAAACTGAAGGCAAAAAACAAGTAGGAAAAAAGTCCTAAGAGCTGAGGAGCGAAGCTGAAAACGAAGCTAACAGCAATCCAATCAGACCGAGAAGGAAAAAAGGTCTTTCCAATGCGGCGGTAAGAAAGGAACTGGCGGGATGTCCGTGCCCACCCCCTCTGGGCATGGGCGGTGGGGTTCCTGTGCATGCCCTGGGGGCTGGGTGCGAAAATCCATTAAAAGAGCTTGCTACAGCACCAATCGATCCAGCGCGTGCGCACTGAATCCCATTGGTGTGAAGCACAGAGACCACGACAAAGATGTACTTATTCACCCAAACAGTAATTAACATGTGGAATTCACTGCCTCAGGAAGTAGTGGCAGCTACAAGCATAGACAGCTTCAAGAGGGGACTGGACAAATATATGGAGCAGAAGTCCATCGGTGGCTATTAGCCACAACATATAGATGGGGCGCTATGTCTGGTGCAGTGATGCTCTATATTCTTGGTGCTTGAGGGACAACAGTGGGAGAGCTTCTGGAGTTCTGGTCCCGCTAGTGGACCTCCTGATGGCACCTGGGTTTTGGCCCCTTTGTGACACAAAGTGTTGGACTCGATGGGCCATTGGCCTGATCCAGCATGGCTTCTCTTACATTATTACATTATGGCTTACACTTTTAACATTATCAGAACAGTTATTCTGAACTCCAGCTTCTTTGGACTCATCTGTAAAATGTGTTGATGGCCTGTTGCAAACTAGTGTAAGAAGCAAAACATCAACCATAGCTGTCTGACTTGTAATCAGTGTATGAACATAAGAAGTAATGAAGCTGCCTTATACTGAATCAGAACCTTGGTTTATCAAGGTCAGTAATGTCTACTCAGACTGGCAGTTGCTCTCCAAGGTCTTAGACAGAGGTCTTCCACATCACATACTAACTGAGCCTTTTAACTAGAGATGCCAGGGACTCAACCCGGTGCCTTCTGCAGGGCAAGCCATGACCCCTCCCCTATTTATATTACTTTAAATAAATTTAGATGCTTTAACATAGTTTATTTCAGTACCCCTTGCCTGAAAAATAGGAAAATGTTATTTGTAGACTTTAAAATTTTTTAAAAAAATAAGAATCTTTTTAAAGTGTATGTTGACAGGAATGCTATATAGTGCTACACAGCAGTTGGAACATGAGTCTTATGATGCAGTCCTAACAAGACTGTAAGTTCACTGTCTCTGACACATACAGTACCATCCTAAACAGAATTATTACCTTCTAAGGCCATTAACTTCAATGGGCTTAGAATGGTGTAACTCTGTTTAGTATGGCACTGTTAGTTTCCGTAATTAATATGCAGATACACAAAGACTAATTCTGCCCTACCTTAAAGTGATAAAGAAAAACCTGTCTTGATGCTGACCAGCTCCCATTGATTTTATAGGGCAATATAAATGAACTGCAATATGAATTAGAGTTGGGAAAAGAATCTGATTGTCATTAAGAAAGGAGTCTCTACCATCAGATGAAGCTAACTTGTATAAATAGTTGTTTTATGTAAATAGTTTTTAGAATACATATTTGTTTGTATTTGATTGCCTCATGACTTTTCTTTGTGTTACCTGATAATTCTTCTAGTTCTTAGCTGCGAAACACTTGTGACTCTATAAAATGGTCTCCCTTGGAGACTTCAGTGTCTATTCTTTAAGGAAGTCCAACGCTTACAGAAGAAGCAAACAATAAACCAACCAAAAATTGATCTACAGTACAGTAACCAATTGATTTCTGTTAATGTAAATTCTAGTCACTGGTATGATAAAAACTGGATGACACCCCCCCCTTTCAATATTTGGTGTTGCAGTCAAGGTTTCATTTAAAATAAGATGTACCATGTTTTCAACTATATGCAAGAGAGTTGCTATAGTAAAATCACTTTTAAATATTATGTGTGTGTGAGAGAGAGTATGCGCAAACATATAATCCCAAAGGATAAATATTTATCCCCTAAGATATGGGGATAAAGATTTTAATGGCATCTTGCTTCAGGATTCAAAATAAATAAGGCAAAGAGGAGTTTTCCATCTTCTTAAAATGAAATTACAGAGATTAAAATATATAAACACAAAATGAATGTATTCCATTTGCATATTATATTTCGCTCTTAAAGTTGATATTGAAGATTAAGGGTCAGCATTTAATCCTCACTATCCTAATCCTTAAAATTACAAAGACAAGCATAAGTGCATGTCTGCTGCACTAAATTACCTTTAAAAAAGCAAATTCCAAATGAAAAGGGAAGCATATTTATATTATGGTGATTTAAAATCTGTCGCCTAAACATATCTTCTCCCCTCCATCCGTTGACCTAAATTGCACACTAAAAGCTTGCTTGTCTGCAAATGGGCAGCTAACACTTTGAGACAATCCAGAGTCTTCACTTATGCAGAATTGTGCCAACAATTTTTCTCACTACAATAAACACTGTCTCGTTCATATTCTGCAGAAACAAGAGACACATTATAAAACACAGGAGTTTCTTTACTCTTTTCAGCAGATTTTTTGGATACAGCTAATTATAAAAAAAATTCAACCCTATTAAAAAGGGATAAAAGATGTGTCTTTCAAGATAAGAGGTATGGAGCTAAACTAATGAAACTTTAGTGGGTGTTGTATCACATGCAGAGCAAAGGAGACTATAATTGGCTAGAGCCTCTAAATTATAATAAAATAATTCTGCCTTATGTTATGGTGTTAGACCAATCCTACCTTTCTGGTTCTCACAACTATACTGCAAACTAAGCAACAATTAGTCACATTTTGTGGACTGGAGATGAAAATGCTGTTGACAAATAAGGAAGAAGGAAGCAATTTTGCACCACCACCCGTAGCCTCCCAACCTGCATGGCTACTGCTCCATGCAGGTACCACAATCCCAGAGATAAACTTTGCCAGGGTTGGAAATGGCTCCTGAGAAAAGGGGAAGATCAACGATCATGGCCCTTCTGCTAGATCCAACCCATAGATGTGCTCTATGAACATAAGAAAAACAGTTGTACAACTGTTACATAAATTATTTGTAAAAGCTTTCATGAACAGTTTCTGTACTATATGTGGTAAATTTTATATCAGATTTCATGCTTCTACTGAAAAGGTTTGTACAAGTGGAACAGCATCTTTGAATTTAGTTTCACTTTTCTCATGCAAAAATCTAGCACAGGTGTAAAATACATATTTTATAAACTGAAGACTCCTTTCATATGCAGAACATGATCCTTGGATGTCATTCATGGGTAGGCAGCCCTCAATATGTGTGGCAACACATTTTTGTCAGCACATAGCACAAGTTCCCTGCCCAAGCAGTCTCTGAGATGATGACAGCACAACTGGGACCAGTAGTAGTGTGGAAAAAGAAAATGGGAGCTTTTATGTCTGTCATTAGTTTCAGGACCCTTAAAACTGGTAGCCTGGTCTGCCCTAAGCATCTGAAGTGCTGGCGGCACTGCTAGGGACTGGAATGCCCCCACTGCATCTGGCCAATACAAGCCTCATCACAGATAGCTGCTGTTTTCTTCCTGAGGTGGGAGAGGCAGTCAGCACAAAAATATTACCTACCTCAATCTAAACCACTGGTTTTTATACCTCTCCATATATTCCATCTGGAGGATATGCCAGAGTACAGTTCATACCCATTAGTTCTTACTTCCTTATCTGACTCCCCAGTCCCAATCCCTCACAGATGCAAGATCTTGGATTTCAGTCAGCTCTGTTGCAACCACCCAGCCAAAGCTTATAACGCCCCACCGAGATCTCCTGGGACTAAGCCTGAGTTGCCATCCATCAGTAGATAGAACTGGGTGTCATTCGCGTACTGGTGACAACCCAGCCTATACTTCCAGATAATCTGGATGAGGGGGCACATATAGATATTAAACAACATAGGGGAGATAATTGCTCCCTGTGGCACACCACATTCCAGTGGGTGCCGTTGGGATAACTCCTCCCCAAGTGCCACCCTCTGTCCCCGACCTTGCAAGGCAAGCCCCCATATCCCCACATTGACGAGGCAGTAGGTTAACACATCACGGTCAACCATATTGAATGCTGCTGACAAATCAAGAAGTATTAGCAGCGCCGATCTGCCTCGATCTAGATGTCTCCAGAGATCATCCACCAGGACGACCCATGCCATCTCTGTCCAATGGGCAGGGCGAAAGCCAGACTAGAAGGGATCCATGTTACATGCAACTGTTCACTGGTTCAAGATTCTCCAGTCTTCTGGTCATTTCTTTATATGTGTTGCAAAAAAGAAATCAATAGAGAAATAAAAGTGTAGAAACACTTGTAAGTATAAGAGAAGTTAGAGTAATGTAAAAGAAAGACATACATATGTGTGGTGTGACTACTTTTTTAGTATACAGAATCTATTTTTATTGAGTGACTGTCTTCTAATTTAAACTAGAAGAACTGATTTGGGGGCTCTCAATGAAAAGAAATCCCTGTACACAATCTATAAAGCGATAACATCCAATGGGGTATACGTCATGATCTGTGCAGAACTGGGAGTAGGGCCTGGTGCGGCCTGGTCTCAGGAGAGACACGCATGGCAGTAAAAGCAGGCAGCCTACAGTCCCCATAAGGCTTAGCAACGGGCTATAGCCAATCAGTGAGGGAGATTCTGTGAGGAAACTGTTATATACACTGAGGAGAGTGGGTCTTAGCTGTTAACTGTGCAAAACAGGGTGTTCTTTCGTCTCTCTCTGCAGCCTGGTCTCACTGAGGGGACAGGTTGGTCTGGGAAGACAATGACCCCTCAGTTCTTTTCGGTCTCTTTCTGCAGCCTGGTCTGTGGGGACAGGCTGGTCTGGGACAGAGGAAGATCTCCACTGGGCCTAGTGTGAGTGTTAGGCAGGCTGTGGGCCTGGAAGAAGAAACAGGTAGCTGCATTAGAGTTTGTTTATTTTGCCTTTCACACTGTTATACCCTTTTTAAGCACCTTGCCTTGTCTTGTTTTCCATGCCCCAATGTTGTTTTTAATAAACCCTTTCTGTTTAATTATTTTCTCTGCCTGGGCTAATCACGCCTGTGTGTTCTCAGCTGTAAAGGGGCTTGTTGGATGGGCTTGAGAGGGTACCCTGGGCCTTCTCAAAAGGGACCATAAGTCCAGGGTGGAAGCGGCGGAAGGCGGAGACCCCCTGGGGTCATGACAGGGTATTTGACTACTTTCCTGTCAATCCCCCAAGGCTTCGGACAAAAAACTTGGTTTTGTTTTGAAAGCAGCTTGCCATCTGACATAAGGGAATTGCTGTTTGAGACACATAAAGTGAAAGCCCCCGCCCCCGAATGTACAGGTTTCCCTGTAAATAGATGCATCATATAAGTCCATTTTAAAAAACACTGAGTAATTTTTATATTTAAAAGAAGCTGAAGCATTTGCAACTGCACTTGCTCACATCCTTGTTTTTCTGCATTTTCCTCTCTATGTCTCTTTGTTGTCTTCCCCAGTTTTGAAATGTAGGTTGTAAATGTAACCTCAGGAGCTGTCATTTTTCACTTAAGCTATTCTGTAAACCTTTTCTGTGAAGCTTTTGCCACAGTCCCCCAATCTCAGTTCTACCTGAAACAAAGCCTAAGTATCAGTAACAGAGATGAAGAGTATTTGTTGTTTCTTTATGTCTGCCACCCCTTTCCTCTTTTTGTCTCCCTTTCAACACATTTTAGATTGTGACTTTCTCAGGACCGAGATATGTCTTCTTAAATTCTAAAGCATTATGCAAATTGATGACTAAATTCATAAAATAAATAAATATAAAATTAATCAAGCATTATGAACATTGATGGCTCTCCATACAAAGAACACAACTGTACTGGATTGTTTTGTTTTAAATAAATAAAAAACAATAGTATTTCTTCCAAAATCTTCAAACAAAATATTTTGTATTTAAAAGAACATATCAGCTATCTTTAGAACAGTCATCATTTTTCAAGCCCAAATCCCTGCTTTAATCATGGCAGTTACAGGCTAATGAAAACAAGCAGCAATTATTAGTAATTTTCATTCTGATAAAATTTTACTTTTTTGTTAATCAAATCTCTATCAAGTGCTGACATACATTACTGATGAAGAGATCAGTGACTTTTGAAAGCTTATACCCCAGAAATCTGGTTGGTCTCTAAGGTGCTACAGGACTCATATCTAACTGTACTACAAAAAACACTTATGCCAGGCTGGCTGAGTAGCATGTAAATGTCATCAAAATAAAGAATGCAACCACATTTAATGAAAACAAATTATAATTACTATAATCAACCATCTGCCTTTTCTGGGAATTTTTACAGTCTTACCCATACTGTCTATATAACACTAAGAATAGCAGACTGCCTTGATACTAGCATCCACAATATTTTAAAAATAAAATATGCCAATTGTTTACAAAACAGTTTTATAAAGAGAACATTTTAACATATGTTCAAAACACTGAAGACTAACATTTCTAATAAGGTATATGGGTATTTTAGGTATGAAGGCTAGAATGACCATGACCTAAACGATTGTGTGTGTGTATTTATATTTGGAGATCAACATGAGTATGTGACTTCTCATGCACTGTATTAATAGTTATGCTTCTGCTACCATGTTTTGTCTCAACCAAATAGGGGATTGTGCATTTCAGGGAGGAGTACACCAGATCTTAGAAAAGGTTACAAACAACAGAACTTGCATCTGTAATCCTGTACCCACCTCTTCATAAGTGGGGCATATGCATACAAAACAGATGGCAGGATAGCAAACTTGAAATGAAAGGTTTTTAATTGGTTGGCTGACTATATCATCATCTGTAGAGTACATTTTTTTTAAAGCCCCATTAGCACACATTTCATATTAGGGCAGTCTTTCCTGCTGGCTATTTCAGACTCCTGTTACTGTACAACTTTTACAAGACTAACTGTCATGATAACTATATAGGGGAAAGGAATACTTATCTGGACATGTATCTGAAGAGTTAGTAAAGACTGCAGAACAACACAAAGAAGTTCCCTATATTTTAAAATAATTTAAAATATCAGTATGTCAGATTTACAGTGGAATCCCTAAAGACAGTTACACCCTCCTAAGACCATTCATTGAGTTTTGAAGGATGCAGCTGCATAGGACAGCATTGTTAGTATTCCATCATCTAGCATTCACATTCTGAAACATTTCTTAAGAGTGAAAGTAATTACTTGCTAAGGCATAAAACTATATACATATTTCAGCAAAACATTTCACTCTGATTTCCTCAGATATATGTGTGAATCCACAGCACAGGCAACGATCACAATCTAGCAAACTTCAATTCATTTCAATGGTAGAAATAAACAGGCATTTATAACAGTCTGCTTGACACTGGCAGAATCATACAAAAACTGGGGGGGGGAAGGGGGGGAACTCAACCCAAGATAAGACTGCAAACCAAAGGGCTAAGCTAACAATGTATATTATAAAAGTACAAATATTTATTAGGGTGTACACATGTTAAAACATATACTGATAAAAATCTTTATCTACGTATCAGACTTATAAAAACTTATCAAATACTAATACATATGATGGGTAAACACTTTCCTACTGAAGACCAAACGCGTTTCGGCCCCTAAGGGCCTTCCTCAGTGGTCACAATTATCAATATAGTATAGACACACATTCATAGACCTGTATACAAGATCTTTAGTGCTCATATATTTAAACCAGATGTTGTTTCCTTGTATATTTGTAATTGTATTACTGGTATTGGTGATGGGCCATAGGTATAGCCATATCAATTCCATCAATTATTCTGGTAACAGATGGAGAATCTTTACCTTGATGTAGGGACACACATTCAGACCTATGAAATCTCTGTTACCAGAATAATTGATGGAATTGATATGGCTATACCTATGGCCCATCACCAATACCAGTAATACAATTACAAATATACAAGGAAACAACATCTGGTTTAAATATATGAGCACTAAAGATCTTGTATACAGGTCTATGAATGTGTGTCTATACTATATTGATAATTGTGACCACTGAGGAAGGCCCTTAGTACTGGCTGAATCATGCCTCAGAAGCATTTGATATTCTTCTGTTCTGTAGGACATTCTGTTATTACTCCTGTTTTATTGCATTTTTTTGCTCAACCAAAGGTGAATTTCCTTCTTTTATGAGTGGAGAGCAGAGACTTTCTAAGTATAAGTATTCAAATTAAGCTTATATAAACAGTCAATGGCATTTGACCCTACAGTGTTCCATTCCCTCCTTCCTTCCTCACTGTACCCTTGTAAATTCAGCCTTAAAGAAATAAGTGGGGTAGGAGAGACAGAAATTAGTAAGAAAAGAGAAAATGAAACACAGAACATAAAAAGGGAGAGGGGGATGTAGGATGGAGTGGCATTTCTGAGCCATTAACCTATTCTCCGCTAAATCTGTATTACTGAAAAGTGGGAAATAATATTCAGACCTCACATACTGTAAGGAGTGTTGCAATCTATCCCGAAGTTTAGTTGTCTGGGGGTGGGGGGCAAATGTTACTTTTCTGTGTGGGCAGACTGACTAATTGTTGTCTTATGTTAAAAATGCCAGTTGACATCAAATGAAGCTGCCTTTATATTGAAACAGACCATTGGTCCATCAAGGTCAGTATTTTCCACTCAGATTGGCAATAGCTCTCCAGCTTCTCTGACAGAGGAATTTCGCATCACCTACTACCTGGCCTTTTTTTCAACTGGAAATACCAGGAATTGAACCTAGGACTCTTTCACAGAGCCACATTCCGTCCCTAAATGCTGAAAGTTGATGGATTACCTGTATATGTTTTCTGTGTCTAGCAATGGTCTTCACAACCAACCCCACTGTCCTATGAACATGGTTCATTCTTTAATAACAAACCCCTCCCCCCAATTATGTATGTAATTTTGAAATAGTAAGAAAAATTTAATGTCATCTTTATTCCAATAAAATATATATTTTCAAACAGCTTTAATTGTTGAGTAATATCAGCAGAAATGGTCCAGATTTGCCCCAAAAGCTTTATAGCTCCAGCACGTGTCATCTGTTAGGGTGACCTCCTGGCCTTCCTCTGTTGCCCTCTGGTCTGCCAAGGTCCAGTGTTGGAAAAAAATGTTTTTAAAAGTGGCATTGCACCAATAGCATGATGTCACTTCCGGCAAATACCTGGAAGTGATGTCACATTGCTGCCATGATAGCAACACAATGCTATGGATTTAGGCAAAACACTCTGAATGAAGCAAAACTATAGTTTTACCATAGAGCTTTCAGGTATTTGCCAGAAACGATATCACCATTCCCTCCCATCCTTGCCTCTTTCCTCTCCTGTTGGTTGTCAGCCATTCATCTGTATAGATGCATTAAAAATGTAGATGCAGTAAAAAGAATGCAGATGTCTAGACATCTAGATGGTAGGTTTTTGTTTTGTTGGTAGAAAAAATATAATATGTCTTTTGGAAGGAATATCAACTTAGAATGTTTTAAATCATAAATTTTAATAGATATTTCTGCACTTCAAACACAGATCAGTTTTAATTGTCATGACTTCTCACCAGATGCCATGCAAATTTTACACATCTAACAGGACCATATTTATAGCCTAATACAATTTCATTAACACTATAGTACAGACCCTTTCTTACTATTTATTTATTTGATTTATACCCCACCTTCCCTGCTGAGGCAGGCTCAGAGTACCTTATAGACCCATTGGCATCATAAAACAATAAAAATGATATACCCAACAGAACAGAGATAAGGATGTCCTCTTCCTCTTTATACATTTTGTTATGTAATCTAGAAATGAATCATTTTTCTTATATTGTTTTCAACAACACCACTACTGAATTAACTTTGACTTCAAGTAAATATATAAGTGGCAATATATCTTACTAGGAATAAGGCCCATTGTGGAAATAAATACAACGAGCTCTAGAAAGAGGCTCTGAGAGAGTGCCAAGGCCTTGGGCACTCAGCATCAATGTGCTGTGGTGACCTCAGCAGGGTATAATGACACAGAGTCCACCATTTTCTCCAGAGGAAATGATCTCTGCTACCTGATTGGCAACAATTGTTACCCAGAAGGAAATGGCTGGTCTGGAGGGTGGAGCCTATGGCACTGTACCTGTCTGAGGCCCCACCCCTCCTCACACCTCACCCTCTCCAGGCTTCACCCCTCAAATCTCCATGAATTTCCCAACCTGGATTTGGCAACTCTATCTCCTTCCCAGCCAAGCATCAACCTGCCATTATCTGCCCCTCTGATTTCAGCCTTGCATCTCCTCCCCCCTCCCTCCTGGAGATCAGTTGTAATTCGGAGTGATTTCCCCCCCTCTCCTGAGATTGGGAATAGTGGT
>NW_015172019.1:629234-672809 GCF_001447785.1 Gekko japonicus | reverse complement strand
TCTGGAGTTTGTGGGCTCAGGATAAGATCTCTCCTTCGACTGGCTCTGCTTCAGCCTCTCTCTCTTGCCCAAGAGAGCAGGGAAACTTCCATTCATTCCCCAGTCCAGCTGACTGTGGAGTGGTTGAATTTCTGCTGCCTCCCAGAGTTCCCCCACCTCTCTGGCTTGTGGCCTAGCTGGAGTCTATATTGATGCTGCCCCGCCCCAAGGTTCCAAGAGAGCAGGGAAACTTCCATTCATTCCCCAGTCCAGCTGACTGTGGAGTGGTTGAATTTCTGCTGCCTCCCAGAGTTCCCCCACCTCTCTGGCTTGTGGCCTAGCTGGAGTCTATATTGATGCTGCCCCGCCCCAAGGTCCCTCTTTTCCTGCACTTTTTGGTGCAGCTCGGAAGTGTAGGCCAGCAGATGAGGAAGGCCCCGCTCTGGAACCACAGCTCAATTAAGCCTTCTGGGGGAACATTTTAAACACACAAGACGGCAGCCATCTCATAGATACAGATAACTGCCATTTCGTTACACCTACCAACAGCTACTGAGGGAAAAAGTTAGTCTCACACAGGAGACAACTGTCTTCGTCAAGAGAGAAAGCTGTCTGCCAAGAAATTCTGAGAGGGCCCAGAGGCTGAAGGAGTGGGCGGGGAAGAGGCGCAAACCCAGCACCCAGCCAATGGCATGCCATAGAGTCCACTGCCCAAAGCAGCCATTGTCTCCAGGAGAACTGATCTTGGTCATCTAGAGATCAGTTGTAATAGCTGGGAAATTTTTTCTGTAGGGGAGATGATTTGCTGTGGCTGGGGAATGTGGTGATTTCTGGGAGATATCCAGGCTCCACGGGGAGATTGAGGTATTTATTTTACCTCAGGACACATTCAGTGACTCCCACAGCAACAGCAAACTGTTTAGAATGTTAGAGGCAAAGCCCAATGGGGCCGCATATGCAAATGACCTCTGTGTTCCGACTGGCTATGGGGGGAGAGGAACAGCAAACTGTTTAGAATGTTGGAGGCGGGACTCAGGCAACGCAGCCAGTGGATAGGGACAGCTTCTGAGGGACACATCACGGAGCCAAAGGCTGTGGGCGCCGTGTGGACACCAACAGAGAATTGTTCCCCCCCCCCAGCCAATGGCACGCCAGTAGTCTTGACTGGCAGCCAACGGGCCAATGGCTGAGGGAGTGAATGGAATCTCACCACCCCATAGGAAAGAAGCCACCCCAAAACACAATTGTTATAAGGAGAGATACCTAATTCTGAACCAGACTATAGATTGTGGATCAAAAAAAATCACAAAATGGAGCCATGGAAAGACAAGGGAAATCACCTGGTATTTTTGGCCACTGGGTGACAGAGTGTTGGACTGGATGGGTCATTGGCCTGATCCAACGTTGGCTTCTCTTATGCTCTTATGCTTATGCTCTTATGCTCTCCACAAACTGGATGGAAGCCCCAGGTTTGCGGAAAAATCTAAAATCTTAACAAAAAAAGGGAGCAAGGTGATTAAATCCCCCAAAATAATAAGAACAGCGCCAATAGCTTTAAGAAAGGAATGCCCAATTTGAATACATTCTGAGATACCGGTGACTGTTTTGTTGGTTGGTAGGCAATCTCAAAATTGCCCAGTCATCTGAACCTTAATTTCTGTAAAACAAAGCAATGTAGGATGGAGAAAGGGTGGACTGGGAGACCAAAATAGCTCTGGAAAAGGTCCCACCCCTCTCCCATCATGCCTTTTGATGTAGGAATCACTGGGAACAGTCCTGACAGCAGCCACTGGAGACTCAGTACTAGAGATGTGAAGGCCCAGGAGAAAAAAAAAGGGAAAAAAACAAGAGGATTTAAAAAAAATGTTATGAAACTGGTATTACTGTGGATAAGGGCTGCCTTGCCTCCCAACTGGCAGCTCTTTTTGCCCACCCCTGCTGTGAACTGTGGAGAGGAGGGGAAAAGTCAATGGTGCATGCTCTGTGACATCAATTTTGAGGGAAACTGGAAAGTGATGTCAGGTATCTCTAGGAATCACTGGACACCACTGGGACACTAGGAATAACTCTCAACACCACACGCTTCCCCATGTCCCTGCCACCCAAGCTCCCACTAGTTGCCAAGTATGGCCTGGCAACCCTACCATGAATTCATGTTACATATGGACATATATTCCTGGTTTGTTTCTCATAAGTGCTCCATACTGCCTGCCTCAGCTACAGAGTTGCCTTCCAAGAATGGCTCAGAAAGGAAACCATTCCTCACTTCAGTTGGCTGTCACTAGTGGGCCCTGGGCTTCTCTCTCCATCCCCACCTCCACCCTCTTAAATACCTAGCAATGCACCTAAGGATTCTTCCTGCTGCCACTGCAATAGCAGCCCACTATGTATGAAGTCACTTGTTCAGCCACATGAAGTTCCATTCCCTATGCAACTTAATGTGGATATCGTGGATCAGGGAAACACTTTGGTTAGAGATATTTGAACTGCCTCCTAAGCAGGCAGCACAGATCATCAGTGGACTGGAGAAAGAGGATCAGCTGGAGAAGCAGGCCTGTAGCTATGGTAGGGCCTCCAAAGGCCCGGTCTCCTAACTTACTATGAAGGCCCCCCCAACTTCCGTCCCCCCAGTCCCCACTGCCATGAGCAGCAGGCCAGCCAGCAAGCGCACAGGCCAACCTCTTATCCCCTCACTTGCTCCCTGGACCCTGGCTGCTCAATCAGCTGCTGGAGGAGTTTTTCAGATGCTGCTTACTTGGGTGAAGTGCACGCCTGGCAGGCAGGTGGGTTTGCTGGCAAGCATGATTGGGATTGGGTTCCGTGGCCCCAAGGCACTTTCCCTTCGGTGGGTCAGGGTGGTGCTTTCCCTGCCTGGTCAGTTTCCTGCCTTTTGTGCACAGACATGGGCTGCCCAGTGAGAACAGCCCCCTCCCATTCTCCCCACTCCCTAAAGCACATACCTAAAGTGGCAAAGGTGGAGAAGGGATCTGATCAACTGGTTAACTGCCTACTTTGAGGGAGGGGATCAACGCCCCAAAATGTTTGCGGTAGTGTTCTGAAGTCTGCCAGGCAGGGAAGGGACAAAAAGGGTGAAGGAGAAGAGAAAGCGGGGGGGGGGGAATCCTTCAGGAGGATGGGCAAAAGGGAAATGCAGAAAGTGGCGGAGGAGGAAAGTGGGAGCTCGCTGCATTCTGGTGGATGCTACAAGAGACGTTCTCTTCCCCTTTGCCAAACTGTCTCTAGCTTCAGCAGCACTTTTCTCAGTCCTTCACCTCCATTCTCCACCTCCTCCCCTCTTCTTTTCCCGTTCTGTGCCTTACAAATTGACCAGCCCGCCACTCCTTGCTGCCAATATCCTAGACCCCCCCCTTAGCTACCAGATCTTTTGCACCTCTCTTAGCTTTCTGTTAACCAGCTCTATTTTGTAAATGGGTTCGTCTGCCTTGCCACCTTGCCAGTGCCTAAGACTGTTTTGTTTCTCTGTTGATGTAGCGTTCAGATTTTTTAATTTGCCAATGACTTTTTTATTGTTGTTGCAGTCACATAATAATTGGTTTCTGTGATGTGGCTAATTGTCAAGTCTCACCTTTTCCCCATACTGCTGAGATGGACTGCCCCATTAAAAATTTAAATGCCCCCTGAACAAAAAAATCCTGGCTACGGGCCTGTGGAGAAGGTGAGCAAGGACTGAACTGGATCCTGGGAGTGCACTTCTTGCATCTCTGAGGACCTGAACCTTCAGATCTCTGTGTGGGAATATACTCTATCCTTTCAGGGAACTAAATGATGAAAACATGCAAATTTTGACCAGAACAGGATAGACACAGTGCTATACCAACAAGCCAGGCAAGTGAATTTGATAAATCATTTCAGCCTCCTACTCTCACTTCGCATAATCTAAGACAAGCATGCTGTCTGCCCTAGGGCACCATCTCCCCCACAATAGCCAGGAGAGGAAAAATCCTCCACCCCTCCTGAGAAGGCAGCACAGATCATCAGTGGACTGGAGAAAGAGGATCAGCTAGAGAAGCAGGCCTGTAGCTACAGTGGGGGCTCCCTTCTTGAAAAACAACAACAAAGATGTCGGCAAAGCAAGCAGGCACCTGGGGACTTTCCTCATTATATTTTCTCCTCCTATACAGAACTGCCTGGAAGTGAGATGGGTGATACCCACCTGTAAATTCAGCCAGTTGCACTTGAGGAAGGCCATGCATTACAGAAAACTCCACTAAAGTTAAGAATCACCCAGGGCAATCCACAGAGAGTGCTTAATAATTCTCATCCTAGTGCATAGCTATACAATAGGGGGAAAGTCAACCTGTTAACAGCTAGCCAAAGACCTGGTTACATTACACTTGGGTAATGAAATGTTCCAGATGAAGAGAGATGACTCAATCACAGCAGAAGGTAAATGATGATGTGTCATATTTCTAAACAAAAGTGCAGTCCATGGAAGAATTCTTTATACCCATATGTGCCATCATGAACAATTCAGATCCCACTGGTGACCTTGTCATGGCTACTCAAAAAGCACAGCTGAAGCATATCACTAATGTTGCATTTGAGACCAGCCATGCAACACCTGGCAGCCAGTGTGGTTTAGCGATTTGAGTGCCTGACTAGGAGACTCAGGTTCAGATCCTCACTCTGCCATGGAAGCTCGCTGGATGACCTTGGGACAGTCTCAGCCTAACCTCACAGTGTTGTTGTGAGGATAAAATGGAGCAGAGGAGAAAAAAAAAAAGTAAGTTGCTTTGAGTCCCCATTGGAAAGAAAGGCTGGGTATAAATGAAGTAAAATAAAACAAACCCCCTTGTGTGTCCCTCAACATGCTACATGCAACAGCCATCACTCGTTCAGGTTTCTCTACTCCACTGCATGTGCATCCTGGAATTCAGGAAGTGCCATCACAGTGTAGCCTTCAGTGGGTCCATCTGGAAAAGCAGCATGTAAATTCATGTCTGCCAGGCACAAGATACAAACTCTGAGCTACTGAGTCCACAAATATTACCACAGACTTTACTGAAACCACCTCCTTTAAAAAAACAACCAAAAACCAGAACAAAACCCAGAGGAATATGTTGAAGTGAAATTGTTCCAGAGATTGTGCGCCAAACTGTTTCATTTTCCACACCATAACATAATTTATCTAATTAAGGCCCTGCTACCAAACTCAAGATGTTGTGAGTTCAGGATTATTTTGCTTGATGATAAAGAGGCTGCCCTGAATGGAAAGGAATCCTGGTAGAATGGTTGGTCTTGTTCCTGACCATGAGGGCACTTGCAGCTGCCAGACAATCTTCGGATTGCTTGACTATTCTACACACAATCCCATATGATAATAATAATTATTACTTACTTGGGCAGGCATATATGAAGGTAAGGATATTAATGTCCACAAAAGACAATGCCTGCTTCTAACTAAAGAAATACACAGGGTCTTAACACAGATTATCTCGTCTTGATGAACGCCCAGTTTCTATGTTGTTTATGGGGAGAAGGACAGTTCCCTGAGACTGGATTTGTGAAGGGATTTCTGTGTCCCTGCTAATGCTACTTTCTCCCTTGTAGCTAGGTGCTCACCCCAGGCACCGGTAGTTAGCAGAGTGTTTTCACTGTGAAGAATAATTGCAACTTGTTGCAACTGACACACTGGGTTTCCAAAGGAGAAGTGTAAAAAGGAGTCCTACAATCACAAGGAGGGTGAACATGGGATGTGGATGAAAGTGCTATGGCTGCACCTAATATTAAATGGCCTGTTGTTTTTCTCTGTTTCTTTCCTTCTCCCTCACCCCAGCACTGAGAGTATCCTAATGTGAAAATTAGAGTAACATGCTGTTTGTATAGCTTGGACCATAACCAAACAGCTTTCATCAGCAGGATTCAAAGAGTAGAAATTACCTTAGAAATAATTTCCAGGTAACATTGAGCGCCAAATGCTTGGGTTAGCAGCTACAGCTCTTCCTTTTTATTATTTGGTTTCTCTGTTTAATAAAGCTTATTTAATGTAATTCACCTGTACTTTTATTGGGTAAATAGAAGCAGATGAAGAGTATGCAGATTCTTCAAGGTCTTTGAGACTTTGTAGGCAGCCCCACCCATAGAATTAATGTGGCCTTAGTTAGGGTTCAATGTGACTAGTACCCCACATGTAAACCGCCCAGAGACCCCCACGGGGGTTAGGGCGGTATATCAAATTGAAGTAATAAATAAATAAATAAATTGTGCAGGAGCACTCTAGCTATGTGGTTGGTGGGCTGTGCTTGTGGGGAAAACAACCTTGTGGGTCACAAATGAAAATTCATGGTGGGGCAGACATACAGTAGGTATCTGCTGCAAGCATTTTGCATGGCATGCAGCAGAGATGGAATGCTTTCAGGGCACTGTTGTTTTTTAATATGGAGGGTGCACAGAAATTGGTGGTGGGGATTTAATGACGAAAGGGTTAATGTGAAAGGCTGGCAGCTTCCTTTGTCAGAGCCATTAGACCAACCAAAGATTCCCAAGCGTATCTTCCCTGCTGTTGCCTTGCCCAGCACTTCCAGTTTAAAGGGATCAGGTAGCAGGTGATGCGAAAGACAACCTGAAACCCTGGAGAGTTACTGCCAATCTGACAATGGTGATCTTGATAGATCAATGATCTGATCCAGCATAGGGCAACCTCATGTGTTCATGTGATGCTTTGCCCTGAGTGGGAGACCCACCAAGTCCCTAGAGAGGAGAAAAAAGTAATGGTGCTGAAACCAGGAATTGGTGAGGCATGAATGGTTTCACAAACTAACAACAGTTCAAATAACTCATGATTCCACATTGCATATGAACCAATCTAATGTCTATTTTCTGGTTTTGGCTTAAATTAATGCCTGGACAATCACTATCTATACTAGAAAATATATTGCACAATTTTTGAATGCACCATTGTGCACTAATTTACTAAACCTGCATTTGAAAATAATCTCCATTTCACTGGCCTAGTGAATTGACATAAAATGTTAAAATTAGTATGAAGCTATGCACTAAATCATAGTTATCTAAAAAGACAACATGTAGAATGTGTTGTTTATAAGATAATTTCTAAAGAACAATAGCCTTGATTTTACCTTGAATGCTGCTGTGGTCCAAGTCAAAGGTTGGTCGTTTAATACTGGTACAAACATAAAGAAAAGGGGATCAGAGAGCCTTGCTATTCTCTTTCTTTCTGTGTGTCTTTCTTGCTGAAGTCTAGCCACTTCTCCTAGTTATATGGGTACATGATCTCCTGTACACAAGACATATGTAGGGACAAGCTAACCATGCTGGCCCTGTGTTCTGCTCATGACCAAGGTGACCTTACTTCCCCTCTATACAAGCTTGCCTGAATGTGGGTAATGACATTCACACGTATCCAGTATGCATGTCTGAGTAAATACATATAGATGGACAAAAGACCAGCATGCTCATTTGTGAGCAGGTCTATACACATGCTGCCCAAGTCAAATGAAACCGTGCCTATGTATATCAGGTATCTTGTAGGAGCCAAAAGCTCTTGAAATGGATATTTAACAGGCTCCCAGTTTATGTGGATATAATGTATGAAAAGGTTGGTTGATAATGTTGGATCACATATACATTCTGCCTAGTCAGTTTCACCAGAACTGAAAGGCATTGTTGAAAGAGACTAGTAGCTAGTGTTCCCTCTAAGCTGAGTGTGAGCTAGCTCAACGTTTTTTTAGCCTCCAGCCTCACACATTTTTGTCTTAGTTCAGGAAGGATGGCTCCAGAGCAAACTAATTTATGCAGTAGCCAAATCGCTTGCTCCCAACTTTTGCTCACAGGACTCCACAGCTTAGAGGGAGCATTGCTGGTAGCTAGACTCTGTTTTCTTTAGGCCAGGGGTCCCAACCTATTTGAGCATACAGGCAACTTTGGTGGCCTCAGGAGGTGAAGTCAGACCAAATAACTTCCTCTTTGCACTTTCTGGGAAGAAGAAAATCCTGAAGAGGCAATGAAACAACACACTGCCTAAGGAAAGCCTATGTGTTTTCCAGTCCTCCTGATGCTCCAGTGGAAAACCCTTTCATTTGAAAGGGGCAGCCAGTAACAAGTCCTGCCTTACAGTGGCTCTGTCCACTGTCTGAAAAGCTTGGCAGGTGCCAAGAGAAGTGCTAGAAGGCACAACGGTGCCCATTTGTGCCACATTGGGGAACCTTACTTTAAGGTGATATGTGCAACACTGTGAATGAGTATTTATCCCTTCATTTGCTTAAAATAAAAGCAAAAACGTTTGAATCATTTCACACCACTTCAGGTATTTGCAGGATGCAATGCTAGGACCTCTTTTCAGCTTTTCCACAGATACAGCTTGATGTGTTACAGAAACTTGCAACATCAAAGAGCATGACAGGACAGAAATAATAAGTGTGTATACTGCAGGAAATAACAAATCTAAAATACAATCTACAACTCAAAACAATATGTTGTGCGTTAGCAGCGGACACAGAATTTTCCCATCAAGCCAGTATCACGGCCTTTGGGGAGATTTACTTCTCAGTATGGCCCCACCTGTGAATTCTCAAATCCAGAGATTACATCCATGGACAGATATTTCTATAAACCTGGAAAAAAGCCTCAAGTTTGCAAAAAATCTGAAATTTAAGGGGGGGAAATATGTTGGGGGTGGTTAAAACCCTCCAAAATGACAGAAGCAGCCCCTGTTGCTTTAAGAAATTAATGCCTTCAGTGGCCATTGCCAGGCAATCATAACAGTATTGTCAGCCTTCAAGCCTTGGCTTCTGTTAGTATAAGAAGGGAGAAGAGGGCAGGGTCCTTTCCAGGGCTGCTTTAGCCTTTGACAGAAGACTCATTGGGGCCAGGCAATGCAAAGCAGCAGCCACTGGGCAACTTGCTATCATCTGACTTGCATGATTTACACAGGCCCAGTTGTTTGCTACTGTTCAACAGCAGCCATCTTTCTATAGCCAGTGTTTCAGATTAGGATTTGGGAAATCCAGGTTCAAATCCCCACTCTGCTGTGGAACCTCACTGGGTGACCTTGGGCCAGTCACACACTCTAAGCCTAACCTACCTCACAGGGTTGTTGCGATGATAAAATAGAGGAGAGGAGAATGATTTAAATTGCTTAGGTCCCCATTAGGAAGAAAGGCAGGGTGTAAATGAAATAAATAAATTAATTAATTAAAATGTTTTATTACATATCCATTCAGAAATAAAAAGGTCAGATTTTTGTTTCCACGGTTTGCTGGAAAACTTGACACCCAGGTCAGATGGCTCTTAGTTATTGGGGAAAAGCAAAGACAAATGGTGCTATTCAGGGCTATTTTTGGGCAGGAACGCACAGGAACGGAGTTCCAGCTGGCTCCTGAGTTGGCCACACCCAGCAGGAACTCATTAGCATAATAGGCCACACCCAACAGCAGAAACTCATTAGGATTGGCTACATTAGGGGTGTGTGGCCTAACATGCAAAGGAGTTCCTGCTACAAAAAAAGCCCTGGGTTTTGATAACAAACAAGGTAAACAGAATAAGAAGCAAAAGGTGGGTGTGGCTGGATGACCACACTTCTGGTAACATGGGGGTGTGGCCTAATATGCTAATGCACCGCTGCATCAGGGTGTGGCCTAATATGCTAATGAGTTTCTGCTGTTGGGTGTGGCCTATTATGCTAATGAGTTCCTGCTGGGCTTTTTCTACAAAACCCCCCCTGGTGCTATTAATGATGCAACTGGACTAAAGCTGAAAGGATATTAGGTGGTTGATGTGAATGGATGCAAAAGGATAATTCAAAACTGTTCAACACATATAATAGGAGCATAGAATGTGAAAAGTATGAATCAAGGTAAACTTGAAATTGTAAACAAGAAATGGAACACTTAAACCTTGCAATCCTAGGGTGACTGAACTAAAGTGGACTAGATTAGGACATTTTCAGTCAGAAAATTTAAGTGTTTTACTTGGGGAATCACAAAGACAGAAGAAACAGTTCTCTAATAGTGGGCAAGATATAGCACAGGCAGTCAGGGGCAAAATCTGTCAGGACAATATCAAACAGACTTCATGGAAAGCCTATCAGCATAACCATCGTTCACCCCAACTACAGATCCTACAGATCCTAAAGAAGAAGAAACTGAAAGCTTTTATGAAAGTGTCCCGGAAGAAATTTATCATATACCTAAACAAGACATGCTTAGGTGGCTGAAACACAAAAGGGGGGGGGGGTAGAATCAAATATTGCCAGAAAATCTGGCCTATGAGTATGAAATAAAGCAAGAGAGTGACTCATAGAATTCTGTGAAGACAACAATTTATTCATTGTGAGCACATATTTCAGGTAACCAAACAGAAAGCCACCCAAAACATTCATAGTGCCAAAATATAATCTAAAAATCATCCCTTAAGAGTTGAAAGACCATGTAAAGAACATATTTGTATTACTTTCAAGTCAATGTGAACTGGAAGAACTATGGGTTGAAACCAGAGATATTACCAAGGAAAAAAGTAAAAGACTATTCCTGTAGTTAAAAGAAATAAAAAGACTCAATGGATGACTGAAGAGACTCTTAAAATTGCTAAGGACAGATGAGAAGACAAAATAAAAGGTGAAAGAAGGAGAATCCAAGTCTCAACACAGCGTTACAGAGACTGGCACATAGAGACAAAGAGAAGTATTATAATAACCAGTGTAAAGAAACAGAGGAGAACTTAAAAGGAATATCAAGAGAGCTGTTCCACAAGATCCAAGAAAGGGAAATTTAAACCATGGCTAAGGATGCTGAAAGATCAACATGGAAAAAAATCAACCGAACAGGCCAAAATAAAGAAAAGATGGGAATGATACACTGCAGAACTATACAGAAGAGATGAAAAGATCACAGATTCCTTCAAAGAAGAATCTTTTAAAGAAAAACCAGCAATTTTAGAAAGTGAAATGAAGTTGCACTCAAAGCAACTGGGAGAAACAAATCACCAAGAATAGAAAGGATAAAAACAGATCTATTTCAAGCCACAGAAACAGAGTCCATCAAAATCTTAATAAGAATATATCAACAAATATGGAAGACAATACAATGGCCCACAGACTAGAAATGCTCAATCTACATTGCAATTCTGGGGAAAAGAGATGTCAAAGACTGTAGCAACCATCAGATCATCACATTAGTTTCTCCTGCAAGCAAAATGACACTCCAAATCTTTCAACAAAGACTGTTACCATATATGGGGGGAAAAATGCCAGGTGTTCAAGCTGGATTCAGAAAAAGAAGAGGCACTAAAGATTACACTGCAAATTTATTTATTTATTTATTTTCAGTCTCCATAGAAACTGTCAAAAATTGCCAATGCCGACTATATTTCAAGTCGTCATGGCAGGGTATTGGGAAAAGTTTTCGATTAGCAATAATCGCGCCTCGGATTAACCTCATTGGCTACGATACTGCCACTGCGCAAAGCTATCACACTGCAAATTTACATTGGTTATTGCAGCAAACAAGAGAATTTCCGAAGAGAAATATGGAGAAACAGAATGATTTCCAATTGGCAAAGGTATCAGACAAGAATATATTTTATCTACCAGTCTCTTCAAAGTATTTACAGAACATCATAAGGAATGCTGGATTAGATTTAGATGAAGGTGGAGTTAAAACTGGTGGAAGGAAAATTAAACAATGTAAGATACTGCAGACACTGCACTCCTGTCAGAAAACTGTAGACTTGAAACAGCTACTGATGAAGGTCAAAGCACCAAGTGTCAAAGCAGAATTACAACTGAACATTAAAAAAGACAAAAGTAATGACTACTAGGGAATTACAGAACTTTAAAGCTGACAATGAAGAAATTGAAATTGTTAAAGATTTTCTATTCCTTGGCTCAATTATTAACCTAAAGGGAGATTGCAACCAGGAAATAAGGAAAAGATTGAGACTGGGAAGGGCAGTGTAAGGATATATCGCTGGTGACCAAGAGAATTCATACTACAGTATCCCCCGTTACTATGTATGGGTGGGAAGGTTGGACAATTAAGAAAGCTGACAGGAAGAAAGTTGATTCAATTAAAATGTGGAGTTGGGGGAGTTTTACCACCACCAAAAAGACAAATGAGTGGGTTCTAGATCAAATAAGCTTGAACTCTCTCTAGAAGCTACACTGACTAAACTAAGGCTATTGTATTTTGGTCACATTATAAGAAGACAATACTCAGTGGAAAAGATAATAATGCTAGGAGAAAAGTTGAAGGCAGCATGAAAAGAGAAAGATCCAACATGAGATGGATTAATTCAGTAAAGACTGCTACAGACTTCAGTTTGCAATACCTGAGCAAGGCTTTTTATGATAGGATTTTTTGGAGGTCATTAATTCATGGGGTCACTATAAGACAGAAGCAACTTGATGACACAACACACACACAGGGTCTGCATCCTTACTTATTGGTATGAAGACTGAAACTGCCAGCCTTCTACTTCATGTCCATGACCCTCAACTTTTCTTCACATGAGCTGTATTAAAGTGCTGTTTGAATGCATAGACAGCATCCTATCCATCCATAGTGCTAAATCACCATCTTTTCCACAGTCTGATCACATAGTCTGTAATTCTGCTCCACCCATTTACCATTTACAGAGATAAATCGTCATCTGATAATTCTCACTGGCAAACTTTGCAGTACTGTTTTGGTGTTCAGACTCTTTCTTTTTTTTGCAAACTCCCCCTGCTTGAGAGCTGATCTGGCACTGCAATAGAGGTTTTTTACGGAAGTTATTTTTGTGGCATGTCTGACATTAAGAAATACATTTACAAGGATATGGAACCACACAGCAAGCTGATTAGAGAAAATTATGTTCAGGACTGTGATTCAGTAGTAGAGCATCTGGTTTGCAAGCAGAAAGTCCCAGATGCAATGCCAAAAAAGGTGATTTAAAAGATTTCTACATGAGATCCTAATAAACTACTACTAGTCAGACAATCCTGACCTTGATAGACCAATGGTCTGATTCAGTGCAAGGCAATCATGTATTCAGGCAGGTTGATCAATTCTAGCTATTCCAGAATCTGTGTACTGCTTGCTTCCTCAGTGGCACTTATGCTGTATTATGAACATAACTGGCCAAGAAATGGAGAAGTGAAAGAGCCAAAACACTGGAGTGCCTGAATCGCAGCCAAGAATAACCTTTAGACTACAGCCAGTCTCACCTGCCTAGGAGCCAACACAAAGATTGATTCCAAGGTTGCTCAAAATCATCATTCCTCATATCTGCCACTTAAATACATGCATGCACACCCACACAATATCAGCATTGCTATTTTCTTGAATCCACCATACAGATATTACAAAACAACGTTTCCCCCCCAAAATACCAGCAGTTCAGTTCAGTTGCCTTCATTGGCATTAACATTAGAGAAAATACATAAAATAGATAAAAAAATAAAACATAGGCACATATACCAACAACGGAAAAAAATCTACCCTATTGGATAGCATGTTCTTAGCTGTCTCATACGTTAGTTTACATGCCCTTGTAGTTACCCATAGCTTCTATACTTTCTTCCACAAAAGAAATAAAAGTGAGCTTGTGATGAGCCACAACCAAAGCAGATTCCCCCCCCCCCTTCGTTTAATGAAAGTTTAATTTGTGGACTGTAAAAACAAACAAATAAAATCCACGAGTCAAGAATAACAGAACAAAGGATTTACTGGATAGCCTGAAAGTGAGGCAACATAAGTCTAATTTACCTCAAGCAGACATCACAGACGAGAAGGAGCAATTCATGAAAAGGTCTTAGGTAGCAATGCAGAGCAAAATGTCAACTTATGCTCTATGATTCTGTGCTCTCTTGACAGGGAGCAGGAAAGAAGAGACAGAATTTTGCCATTAAAGACAACATTAGACATGTTTGAAATCACTTATTCAAATTTCTCTCAGTTGTGGATAGCATGGGCTGGTTCTATCTCATCAGAAGCTAAGCAGGGTCTGCTCTGATTAGTATTTGGATGGAAGTGCACATGGAATGAATCTACTATATGATGCAGCTGTTCTAATCTGGTTCTAAAGTGGCAGATACATAAAACAAGCAGTTTCAATATGTATTTAATAAAATAAAATATGAATGTCTATGACAAGGCCTCCGATTTGCATCCAATATAATCTCCTTAAAACAAACAATAGCAACCTTCCATCTGAAAGCAGCAGTCAGTAATCACACAGCATTTATTGTGACATTTCCAAAAGAAGCAATAATTTTGAGGTGGGGCATTCCATAGCACCAAGACAGCTACTGAAAAGACCCTATGCCTAAGGAATGTCAAGTTTGCATTCACAAAAGATTTACACACACTTACAAAAAATCTAGTATTACCTATATTTTAACTTTTCAACATAGTGGCCAAATGGTGTGTTATCTGCCTTTTTAAAAAAAGGTTTGGGGTTGAAAGATCATTGCACCCAGTGGGTAGGGCAGCAATTTTGTCAATCCCCCTACCTACTGACACCCACTGAGAGACATGGGCTGCATAAACAGCATGGATAGAAAGAGGGATCTGTAATGAATAGAAAGGTGAATATTGCTTCATTGTCTTGTGCTGGTGGAAAACACATCTTTGGATTCAACCCATCATTTTCTAGTTTTCAGAACTGCATAGAAAAATTGGGAAAGTATTTGGGCTGTCCAACACTCAGTAGCAAGTAGTGTTTGTCTTCTGTATTCTACCTCGATTGCAGCCAGTGAGAAAAATGTCTTTGGTTTGATTGACATGCTTGGGAATAAAGAGCTTTGCTATCCCCTGTATTGCTCTATAACACTGTTTAATTTTACTTTCCTGAACTGAAAATTCTAGCATCGCTTTCATTAAACAATTATGCACAACAACAGGTGCAACAGATACTGTTTTACAAAAACAGTTTATAAATGCTGTTTGTACACCAATAGAGACAGATTTATTTTGCATCATTTGCACAATGGGTTGCTCTGAGTGCATGCAAAACAAATGCCATGTACTGACTTCTAAATAGCCACAGTCTCTCTCAAACTGGTGAGATTAGGGGATTGAACATTCAGATATGTCTTAGAATTGGAATTGCTCTGTCATTCCATACAGAGCCAGAGGAAGGAAACCATGCTCCAGGAACAGGAAAACAAGGATTCAGTGTCTCTTAAAGAACGTCTCTTAACCTCTGGGAAACCTTTATCAGAACCATTTTAGAAGTGAATGACACTCAGAGACTATTATTTCCCTCCACTAGTATGGGAATGTATACCCTTGTCGAATTTAGTTTTGGTTTGCATATAGGTCACCAAACACAAAGTAGTAATTCAGGTAAATTACAAATTTAAATCTTAATCAGATAACTGGTACTTGATTGATGTTAAGAAATGAACTGGTGCTCCCAGTAAACCTTTGGGATAAACATGCCCCTAAATTTAAAATACCTCTTTGAGTATTATGTCCAGATATTAAAGAATGGTAGACAGTGGTGAAGTTTCAGAAGGAAGAGAATTCCTAAGGAAGTAATCAGGTTCAGGAAAGCAAGAGCAAGTAATGGGGCCCACTAGTGAATGATTTCCCCAGGGCCCAACAGTACCATAATCCTCTTCTACCAACATGATGTGCCCCAGAGAATTAAATGCCATTTCTGTAGTGAAGAAAGTAGCCTCAGAACATATTAGAGACATAATTCTGAGGCTGTAAGGAATTGTAGACATTGCCACACCCTGTGGGAAGAATATTTGAGCTACAATGGCTGCGGTCACACGCAACATTAGCCACGCAAGAGATACGGAAGACAAGCGGAGTTTCCGGTCGCAATCTCACCAGCACATCTGGGAAGCGTAGCGCTTCCGTGGCACAACTGAGGCTTCCTGCCGAAAAAGCGCAGCAAAAAACTAGTACCTTGGAGGTACTAGTTTCCAGAAACTGCGGGGCAAGGGCGGGCGTCTGATCGCGTTTCCGGTGGTATCCGGCGCCCGCCCATGTCCCCTTGCGGAAAAGGGTTTTTTTTCCCCCACGTCTCCGTGGATGCGCACACGCACCCAACGGAGCATGCGCATTCGTAGTGTACACAAAAAAGAAAACCAGTTCGCCGCGCCGCGCGCTTCTTCATTGCGCGCAGGCGTGTGTTGTGATCGGCACCTCTCCCTTGCCATGGAACCTCCACAGTACCTCCACAGAACCTCCACAGTAGGTCTGATCGCTTTACTGCATGTTAGTTTGACCCGGGGCAAACAGCCACACTTCTCCTCTGCAGTTTCCTGCCCGTGTGACAGGGGCCAGAGATTAAAATCTGGCACTTCCTGTGAACTCTACATTTCATTAAAAATTCATTTTGAAAAAGTCAATGCACAAATGAAAACTAGCTATTTAAAACTCCTACTGAACTATGAAGATTTCTAATATGAGGAGTAAGTGGAACAAAGCTATAAGGATTTGTATCACAAAATCCATTTACAAATCAACATTAATTTTATATTTGAGTCAGTAAAATAAGAACGATGTCCTTAAAACTCATTAGGGGCCTTAGTTCATATGGGTTTTTTCTTTTACTCATCAGGTATCCTACATAAGTTCCTAAAGGGTTAGTGCATCTAGATAAAAGGAAATTCATGAGCATAATCCTAAACAAGTAAGTTGAAGTTCTATCAGTTCTGTTTCATAGCATCAGGGATTACTGTTACCGTTCTAATCCTACTGAGCCTAAGGGAGGTACGTTGCATTGTATTTGAAATCCCGGCCAGAAAAGAACAGAAGGTTAAATGGGTGCCTTGCTCTGTAATCAAATATCACAGGCACTACTTATCTATTCAATGAACAACTAGCATAGAAAAAATCAATTAATAAACAAATAGCTGCTTCTTTTGACTTTTTCCCCTTAACCAAAAAAAGGTTAAGTAAATAATGAAATAATTTGAGAAGGGCATCCTAGGTAACTAACTCTCAGCCTGCGTCTCCATTCCATTTTAAAAAATTGATATAGGATACAACAAATACAAAATTAGCAATTAAATTACAAAGCAAAACAAATATTCAAAGAATACTTTAATTCATACATAATAGATTGTTTTGATCAATTGAGAACTTAAAATTGATAAATGAATGTTTTCAATTATTTATTAGTTGTGAACCGTAGTTTCTTCAGCTGCACATCATCTTTTGTGCACTTGGTGAAGGTCCCAGGAGTGCAGAAAAAGGCAGAAGCTCCTGCTGGTCTTTGTTCCCAGTAGGAAAAAGTCCCTTTTGGTGGTTCTGAGGTTAACACCATCCCCCCTCCCTTTCCTATACCTGTCATTCTGAATAGACTTCACAGTTCATGCACACAGACAAACAGGCTGACCTGGCCAGCCAGCGTGACCTTTGGGCAGGAAGAAGATCACATCTGGTTATTAATATTGCACTATTAAAGAAAATGTAATGTTTGAGGAGCCTAACGAGAAGCATAGCAATTATACAGTAAGCACTACACGTCAATCATGGAGTGCATTTGCTACTGTTAAGTGTTCAATTGTTCATTATTCCTGGCTGCAAATTTTAATCAAAATATCTAAACATAGCCATGAAAACACACAAAGAGAGTTACCGCATCCATCGTTGTGTTTTAATTCCCTCTCTTTTTATTCCTCCCCCAGCTTTTAAATTACACCTGAACACATATAGAAATAAAAATCGTTATAAATTGATGGGAATGCTTTCAATCCTCTCACTTAGACCACTCATCCCTAATCTTTCCAAACACACAATCATATGCATAATGGTGTAGTTTTATCCATTAAAGCATGTAGTAAGAGACAGAAAGCTATAGTATAGGACTTATAAATATAAGCATGTCTTCATGTGTTCAGTATTTTTTTAAAAAAAATCTGCCCAGATAATATTCCTACACTGTCTCATACTTTGTCAAGGACCCAAATACCCCACTTCTGAAAATTACTCTGTATGTTAAATGTCAGACTTCATCATATATTCTAATAGCAATGTCAACCAAATCTGGCACCACACAACTGTGCCTTAGATTTCCTAAGCAAAGGCTGTGGGGGCAGGGGGGAAGCTGAAGATGGACAGAAAAAAGTGGGTTTGCTGATTGGTAGGAAGGAGAAAAGGAGGCAGGAAAAGGGGGGAGGCTATGGAGGTTTTGGGGGAAGGAAATGTAGTGGTGGGGAATGAGATATACCCAGCAAATCCTTGCAGGTTCCCACTTGTTTTTCACTAAGTGTGTTATATAGTTCATTCTCTCACCATTTACCAAAAAACCCGAAAAACCTTGTTATGCTACAAGAGGACAAGTAATACTGATACAGCATGTTTATTGTGCCACCATAAAACCATTTGTATATGGTAAGCTCTAGGTTGAACAACAGCTTCTAGGTTGAACAACCATCATGTTGTCTGGGAGTATGTGGCAGCAAAATTGGCATCTGGGTTTATTGCAAGCTCTAGTACCAGTGTCCACAAAAATACAACTCTAACTAGCCCTTCCTGACAACTACCCCCCTCCACCCTCTCTCTACCTATATGTAAGTCTTGAGGAAGTCTGTTTCAATGTATCTGAAGAAGTGTGCATGTACATGAAAGCTTATATCCAGAATTAAACTTTCTTGGTCTTAAAGGTGCCACTGGACCCAAACTTTGTTCTATTGCTTCAGACCAAAATGGCTACCCACCTGAATCTATTTTCATTGAAAGTGTTTGAGGTTGAATTTCCCCAGGCTAAACTTCAGTCCAGTTTAACATTTTACCTTATTGACTACAAAGGTTCAGTGCAGATGTAGTGCTGATTTCCTGCAATCCATGGTTTGTAAATTTGGGGCAGTTTGTGGCATATGCAGTCCATGTCCATCCTGCCTCTTCATTTGTTTGTCTGCCTCATGGTTTAGCATGATTATATGCACCAACATATAACATTAATTTTAAGCATGTTTGCAAATAATTTTAAAATTCTGGTTGAAAGTCAACCATAGTTAGCGGTGATACACATGTAACACTAAACGTTCAGGAACACAGAAAAGGAAGAGGCAAATTCACTTTACCAAGGGAAGAACAACACACATTCCTGAGCCTAGCTTCCAGTTTGCAAGCCATCATTTACAGGAAGTGTTAGAGCTATACCAGGCTACAGAAAGAGTCATGTAAATGCCAATTCATATAAACTATTCTATGGATTACTTAATGCACAGTTCTGAAAACACGTGCAATCATCTGACATTATTCCAATGCTGACACTTATCATGGGTTCAGTATGTATATGCAATAAAATAACCAATTTGTCAGCCATCACCATGTGTTGTGTTGTATAAATTTTGATTCTTGTTCAGCCCTGACAGAAAATTCACAGAGAATCAGGATAAGTATTTTCATTGACCAAGCATATTAGTTCCTAACTTTTCTGTTTGGATAAACAACAGTGGAATAAGTAAGAGATTTCTTAGTGAAATTCCTTAACAATTCCGAACAGTACAAATGTGATTGCAATTAAATAATCTCAAAGAAATCCTATCCCTTGGCTCAATCAATACCACACAATGCAGAATATGTCTTAAAAACTGGCTTAGTGCCAAGGATGGACCCAGTCCAATGACAAATTTAAGATCTCTGTCTCGCAAACCTTCAGAGCTTGAAAGAGAAGCTTTACCATAATGGAAACAGAAGACTTCTAGCACTCCAACAGGAGACAAGGCACTTGAAAAGGCCCAGATATCAGTCTTACAAACCATAATGCTAGTCGTTTGGAAAATGTATTATAGGAAAAATGCTGAAGATTTCTGAAATGTATTAGTCATAACTTTCCCTTCCCTTAGCATTAGCAGAGCTTAACTTTGTATGCACAGGATATGAAAAATAATATCTGTGCAGTTTAAAGAATTACCTGTAAACATTTCCGAAATACTTTTCTTAAAATAATTAGTATGTCCAGTGTACAGAATTCTTTCTTCAGGGTTGGGTGGTGGTAGTATTGACTTGTAACTTTACAATTTTCTCATGATAAAGCTATCTCAAGGCCACAACATTACATTTTTGATAGATGAGCATGTATATTCAGAAATTTCTTGTGTGTATAAAATCAGTGCACACAAAAAGAAGGAAAACCAGAAGTTCAGACATCACAGCAAAACATGGTGAATGAGTTTGAAAGGAGTTTTGGACTCTCTTATGTGAGCCCTACCCCACTCAATCATGGCAAAAGTTACTTTCACTTTACAGCCACTCTGGCAAACGTGTGAGATGAGCTTTCCCTGCAAACCAGGGCTCCAAACAATGCTCGGTTCCCACTTAATAATCTTAGATTGCTGGACAAGTGCAAATCATCGTTTTCCAGTACAGTTGCCAACTCCAGATTTTGGAAATTCCTGGAGATTTCAGGGGTGGACCCTACAGAAGGTGGGGTTTGAGGAGGGGAGGGACCTCGGGACATAATGCTATTGAGTTCACCCTCTAAAGCAGGCATTATCTCCAGGTGAACTGATTTCTGTTGTCTGGAGATTAAGTCATTCTAAGAGATCTCCAGGCCACACCTGGAGCTTGGCAACACTATTTGCTAGGTTGGCTATAACAGTACAAAATGGTTAGACACAAAAGCAATTAATGAGTTCTCCACGCTCAAGGGCAAGGCAAAAGGGAATACACGTGAGCAAGCCTGAAGGTCTATCAAGGCTCTACCACTGAACCACATCCCCTCATCAACCTATAAGCACCTGAAGTTGTTTTACACCAGCTCAGACCATTGGTTAATTAGCCAAGCATTGTCTGTTCTGATAGTGGCTCTCTGGTTTCTCAAGAAGAGAAGGTGTTTTCTAATAATAGCTATCCTTTTTCTCATCCTTTGCTGTCCCCTCCTTCTTTTACCTTCAAAGGATGAGATGGTAAGACAGTGTTATCGATGCAACAAACATGAAATTAAGCAAACTCTGGAGGACAGTGAAAAACAGATATGGCCCATGGGGTCACAAAGAGTCGGACTCGACTGTGCGACTGAACAACAACATCCTTTTTACTGTAGATGTCAAAATTTGAAACTGAGACCTTCAGCATGCAAAGTATACCTTAAAGATTGTTTGCATGATGCTACATCACGATTTTGCATTAAGGCTGAATCAACCCACAAAGAAGAAGAAGAAGAGAAGAGATTGGATTTATACCCCGCCCTTCACTTGGAGTCTCAGAGCGGCTTACAAACTCCTTTCCCTTCCCCTCCCCACAACAGACACCCTGTGAGGTGTGTGGGGCTGAGAGAAGTCTGACAGAGACTGCTCTTTCAGGAACAGCTGTGCCAGAGCTTGTGACTGACCCAAGGTCACATCAGCAGGTGCAAGTGGAGGAGTGGGGAATCAAACCTGGTTCTCCCAGATTAGAGTCCGCACACTTAACCACTACACCAAACTGACAAAGAACAATGCTGTTTGACAACAGGGTGAGCTGACACAAAGCAGAGGATGTTATCACAGAGAGAAAATACACAGAAACAGGCAGAGGAAGGGACAAGTCTTGTGTAATTAAGGTAGAACAGTGGTCACCAAACTTCAGTGTTAACAGAGACTATATAGTTAGGTGTATTGCAAAAATTATCTCCCTGGTGTGTGTGTGGTGGGGAGGAGCATAGTTTTGGTAAAAGGTTGTATTCTATGATCCTTCCAAATTTTGTGACTTTCAGTCACAAGCATTACTGTTACCGAATGGGCCCCATGCTACTCAAGCAGTTTTCTGGTATCAAGTCACAAGTGTTAGAACAAATATATGGTCAACTATGGTATAATTGTTCAAAAGATATTGTGTAAAATGGCTATTTCCAGAAGGCATTACTTTCACGTTTTAGGATAAAAAAGAAAAGATTGACTCTGTCCTGAAAGCCCAAGAATTTCTAAGGGTTCAGCTGGGAAGACCAGAGGACGGGAAAAAAGAAGAGGACAGCAAGTCTAGTGGCGAGCTGGACTCGGGTCCTTCCGGAGAGGACTCTCTGACGGAGCAAGGGGCAGCTGCCCCAAAAAGTCCTTATAAGCTGCGGAAGAGACGAGGAAAAGAGAAGTAAAGGCTGAAAGACTCTGAATTGTGCCTTTGAGAACTGTGAATGGGGATGACTGGGGGGTACTGTTCTTAGACAGTTAAGTTTTAAGAGTTAATGAAAAGGAAAAAGTACTTAAATGTCTGACTCAGTTTATATTGATCTAAATGAAGTGAAGACTTGATGTAATGAAGCTAGTGAGGATCTCCTCTCTTGGGTTTTTAGTCAGTAGTGGGTTTCTATACTTTGTCCCGTATATATAGTCCCCCTTCCCTTTTTTCTGTGATAGTTTTTGTAGTTTGAAAATAAAAAATAAAAAATCCCCTCCTATGAAGGAAGGAAAGATAGAGATGGGTGCAAAAGTAAATTGGGGGGGGGGCGCTTTGAAAACATGCTGTGGGGGGGGAGCCTTAAAGCAACATGCTGTGGAGATGACAATATGGCCACCAGAGTTCCCTCTAAGGTGAGTTAGTGTGAGTTAGCTCACAGCTTTTTAGCATCCAGCTCACACATTTTTGCCTTCGCTCAGGAAGGATGGCTCCAGAGCAAACTGATTTATGCAGTAGCCAAATTGCTTGCTCATAACTTTAATGCCAGTAGCTCACAAAACAAAATTTTTGCTCACAAGACTCCAGAGCTTAGAGGGAACATTGGCTTGGCCACCCTTTAAGCATGAATGAAAAGCATCTAACTCTAGCTTCTTTATTCCTCTTCCGGGCTATTGCTCACAGATATCCAAAGAAAAATAGATTCCAAATCCCCAAATCAAAAATAATTACATTGCCACTCCAATAAAGTGTATACTTTCCAAGACACTGACACTGCAGATTTCCACCCTTGCACTATAAACATTTTGCATGAATTCATGGTTAATAAAAGGATGTAAAAAAATATTTGTGATAGTTGGTTAGTACACAGCTTAATTACACAGTTCCAAAATAAATGAAAAACTGTAGTAGGGCTCTTGGTTTATACAGACCATGGGTTAAGCATTAAGAAAGCTTGAAAACACCCTAACCTAGATAGCCCAGGCAAGCCTGATCCCATCAGATCTCGGAAGCTAAGCAGAGTCAATTCTAGCAAGTACTTGGATGGGAGACCTCCTTGGCATAACAGGAGTCCGCAGGCGGGGGCAGGCTTTATTCAGTCACCTCTCTTAATATCCTCCAGGCCCCCAGTAGGGGTCAGTCACGAGATTGCCATGACTTCCAGGTGCACACACACATGCACATATGGAAAAATACCAAGGAAGGAAGGAAGGAAAGAAAGAAAGCTTGCAAACAACAGGAGTTTTCAGTTTACTGTATTGTTGTGACATTCATTGACTGTCCCAAACACCACTCTGGCCCTCTTTTGGAAATTTGTTTTTAATACATAGCCTTAGAAATAAGAAAAATCCCTGGGATCAAAAGTGGAATACAGTTCTTGGAGAACAAATCTACCCAATTTGAATACAGAAATTAAACTACATTTGATGAAAGCTGTGTTCTGTTTGGTGTGGCATAGCCTTTAGAGGATCAGACTAGGATCCCAAAGACCCACGTTCAAACACCAGCTTTGCTGTGGAAGCTCACTCGGTGACTTCAGACCAGACACACACTCTCAATCTTACCTACTTCAAAGGGTTCTTATCAGGATAAAATGGAGAAGAAGAAAATGAAGTGGGCTGTTTTGAGTCCCCACTGGGGAGAAAGACAGAGTACAGACAAAATAAATAAACAAATAATTTAAATGACTGAGAACTATTTTGAAACATGAAATGTTTGTGAGTGATTATATTCATACCTCCAAAAAAAAATCAGTGCCATAAAAGGGTGTTTATGGTTTATACTATGAAAAAAATACAGAGTTCTACCCTGTGTACTAGGTTTCCCAACTCCAGATTGAAACATTACTGGAGATTTGGGGGTGGAACTTGAGAGGCTTGGAGTTTAGGGAGAGGAGGGACCTCAGCAGGGTATAATGTCATAGGCTCCACATTCCAAAGCAGCCATTTTTTTCCGGGGGAACTAGTCTCCGAAGCCTGGAGAACAGTTGCCATTCCAGGAAATCAACAGTCCCCACTTGGAAGTGGGCAGTGCTGCTGTGGACACGTGTACTTTACATGCAGTCTTTTAATACAAAATTTCCCTCAGAATCACCACAAATTAATGAGAAAACAAAAATCAAGCAAAAAAGCCAAAACCAAAAATGTCAACCTTTACTTTCAATCATCTTTCAGTTAACAGAACACTCTATAGCAGTGAAAAATCACAGGAGGCAAGCTATAAGAATTCAATGTACTGGCTACTGCCATAACCAAGAAATGCTAAGATCCAGAAATTCTCTGAACCAGACTGCTGTTAATCTAATATCAGGAAGTCTATGTCAACAGGGACAGGATTATCTTACTTTTGCATCAGGAAGACTTTCTTTCTGACATTATGCTCTTTAGAGTTTACCATCTAATCTGTCAAAGCTTTAAAAAGGTTTGGTAAGGTTTCAGCCTCACCTGGGAGGAAGCAATCTCTCCTCAAAAACACAGCACCTCAGCTGAGGCCAGGAAGGGGATGGCAGAGTAAGGGTGCTGGTGGGGGACAGCCAAGGCAGCTAAACCCATGGATACTTTGTGCTGGATGAGCTGAGCCTTCAAGAAACTGGACTGAAAGTTTATCTTGTCCTTTGTGCTGCCCACTGCCCTTCCAAAGCTGGTCATTGGAGCTCCTTGCTGCACCTGCAAATGGAGGCAGCTCTTGGCTTTGCTCTTGCACAGAATGCTGCAGCCCCCCCCCCAATCAGGATGACAAGAGTGTAGGAATGGGACTCAGGAAAAACTGCCAGACCGCAGAAACTGGAGGAGGCAGGGAGCAAGGCTCAGCCACTAGATATTTAGAAGTATCCGTGGTCTCAGTTAATGGAACATGGAGGTAACCTTTTAATCTTTGTGTCTAAGAGTCTGAAATAGTAATTTGCCACAAGAGGCACCTGAATACCAAGCTATGCCCATATTCACCTTTGAAGCCAAGTTGGGTATGATTGACATATCATTTGGGGATGAGAAGATCTGGTTGAAGCCTGAAGAGGTACACACACATCCCCAGGCTTTTCCTTGTCTCATTTGAATAAATAAATAATTGATCTTTGTGCCAGGGATCAGTTAAATAAATGAATTAAAGCTGGTCAATTTATGCCATTTAGGACATTAGAAGCCCTCCCACTGTTGACCCCCCCCCCAAGCACCAAGAAGACAGAGCATCACTTGCCCCAGAGCCCCTAGCTATACCTTGTGGCTAATAGCCACTGATGGACCTCTGCTCCATATGCTTATCTAATTCCCTTTTGAAGCCGTCCATGCTTGTAGCACCCACCACTTCCTGTGGCAGTGAATTCCATGTGTTAATCACTCTTTGGGTGAAGAAGTACTTCCTTTTATCCGTTCTAACCCGACCGCTCAGCAATTTCATGGAGTGCCCACGGGTTCTTGTATTGTGAGAAAGGGAGAAAAGTACCTCTTTCTTTACCTGCTCTTTCCCATGCATAATCTTATAAACCTCGATCATGTCACCCCTCAGTCGTCTTTTCTCCAAGCTAAAGAGCCCTAAGCGCTTTAACCTTTCCTCATAGGGAAAGTGTTCCAACCCTTTTATCATTCGAGTTGCCCTTTTCTGCACTTTTTCCAAAGCTATAATATCCTTTTTAAGGTGTGGTGACCAGAATTGCACACAGTATTCCAAATGAGGTCTCACCATTGATTTATATAGGGGCATTATTATATTGGCTGATCTGTTTTCAATACCCTTCCTAATAATCCCCAGCATAGCATTTGCCTTCTTTATTGCAGTCACACACTGTCTCGACATTTTCAGTGAGTTATCTACTACAACTCCAAGATCTCTCTCTTGCTCAGTCTCTGCCAGTTCAGACCCCATCAATGTGTATTTATATTTAGGATTTTTGGCTCCAATGTGCATCACCTTGCACTTGGCCACATTGAACCCCATTTGCCATGTTGACGCCCACTCGCCCATCCTTGACAGATCCCTTTGGAGTGCCTCACAATCCTCACTGGTTTTCACCACCCTGAACAACTTTGATTTTAAGGTTTGCAAATTGATTGTGAGCTTCTTCAGATTCTAAGGACATCAAACACAGACTTTGCAGAAATGAAGTATTGCAAAGAAACATGAACTTCACCACGAAATTTAGATTTGGTGGCCACAGAAATTAAAGGGGGGGACAGAAAGAGAGAGAGAAAGCACTAGAGAGCTAGAGAGAGAGCCAGGGTTTTGGTTTTTGTTTTAATATCTGGGCCATCAAATCCAAATATACATACAAGACAGAGAGATCTCGAGATTATGCAGAGTGGCACCCTGGCAGCGTCATGTGGTTGGGGTCTGGTGATATCATAAGTGAGTGAAAAATTATCCTGGCTCCTAGATTTGAGGGCGTGAGGGCTTCTGGACCCCTAGAAAATTTACCAAAGGCTGCTCTATACACAAACACATTTTACAGATTAGACATTAAATTTTGTATAAGATAACATTGAAGTCTGCCTTGCAGTACAGGTATTTCAACTCTGTTGTTGATGTTCTGTTACTGGTTGATGTTTTATCACTGATTGATGTTATTTTTGAATATTTGTCTTAATATTTTTTTTTATTTACAGATTAAACTATAACTGGCTTATACTATGACCGAGAATGAACTAGCTATCAGACTGGTCCAAAGAAAATTCCAAAACTAAAATCTATATAATAGCCTTTATTTTTTACCAACTAAAATGATACCGAATAGTGTGCAAGCTTTGAAGTTCTACAGAACTCTTCATCAGGCTGAATGTTAAAAACAAAAAAGGGAAGGGGGGAAGCATAGTATACAGAAGGTCAACTGCAGGGCAAGGAATATAAATAAATCCATACAACAACAACAAAAGAATCCTATACATTAAAGAGGAAAGGAATTTTCATTTGGATAACTCACTAATCTGACCAGATAAATGAAATTTCTTGTGAAACTGAGACAGACTGAGAATTATAAATAAAAGTGCTCTTTCTATTACCATCTCAGAAGAAGAATTCCTTAGCCTTCAAATATATGTATCTCACCAATATCATGGTGTTACAACTGGTAAATGACAAAGTCACCTTCAACTGTCTGAGACTAAATTGGAGACACAGTGAAATTTGGAAACTCTCTGCATCAGACTCTTAGTATTCTTCTACCAGTTGGTGTATAATCAACCAGAATATGACACTGTACCAACAGAACCCAAGTTAATAAATATTCCGTAAAAAGTATCACATTTCTGATTTCATAATCATGATATATTAATGTATTTATCAACCTAATATATATGACCTTTCTGTCATTGCATTTCAAGGTAGTTCACAGTTTTAAAAAAATGTGAATATATAATGGACATGACATAAAAGGAACAGGAAGAGAAGAGGAAAAATAATGTACACAATTGTTGCACAACAACCAAGTGAAGTAGACACTGCAAAGAAAGGTTTTTTAAGGGGGGAATAGCCAAACGGGAGTTCGTCCCAGCTAATATAGTGGAAGGGGGTTTCTCCCTTTGATTCTGGAATGGTCATTGATGGGACGAGTTCTAGGAGGAGGGAGAGAGACAACAACAGTTGGTCCCAACCAGGTTGCTAAAACCGCGTTGATTTCTCCTCACTCTCTCCAATGCAGTCAGGTAAAATGGAAAGAGAGGTTGTCCCACACAAGATGCCTAATTGATCACATTCTACCACTTTTTTCTAGAGAAGCTTTTTTTAGTCTTTTAATGTTGTGTAAGAATCAATGTTAACATAATACCCCCAAATTAAATTGACAATTTGTTTAGACATTTTAAAAATGTGATAATGTCCTTCAGAGGTTACTAAGGAACTATGGAATTGTGAGATGAAAACTGAACTAGTGACATGATAATTATGTGCTACAAAATAAATTAGAAATTAATGGTCCATATACAATGCCAAAAATTCAGAGTGGGTTGCCCAAATGTTCCAAAGTAAGACAGGTCTTGCTTAATGTATTTGTTAATGGTCTGAAAAGAGAATGACCAATGAGGTGTCAAAGATTGCAGACAACATAAAAAAGCTAGGTTAGTCAAGACTACAAAAATAACTTTATACAGGCCAAAGGCAACCAAATGAAAAGTGATTATGTTCTTTAAGAAATAATGATACCTGAAGAATACCTTGCATTCTTTTATGTTAGAAAATAATACAGAGGCAATAACAGTATGTAGAAGTTAAGATAATTGCTTTTCTTGCCTCCCTTTTTCAGCAGTAGTATCACAAATTATACTTTTGTCAAGTTTACCAATTTTCCTATTGTTTATTTACTTATTGCCTCCAGTCCACCAATCAAAACAAAAGACAAATTATACTATTATCAAGTTGACCTTGTTCTATCGTTTATTTATTTACTTCATTTATACCCTGCCTTTCTCTTCAAAGGAAACCCAAAGCAGCTTACATTATTCTCCGCTCCTCTGTTTCATTTTCACAACAACCCTCTAAGGTAGGTAAGGTTGAGAGGATGTGACTGGCCCAAGGTCACCATGGCAGAGTGGGGATCTGAACCTGTCCAATGATCTAACTGCTACACCACACTGGTTTTCCAGTGGACTATCAGCAAATTACCAGTTGTATTATCAACTGAAATACTAGAAAAACCTGTCTGGAGCCAAATTTTTCTTACAATTAAACAGCAAAGCTGTTTATTAACAGGTATATTTGTGTGAGAGAGAGAGAGGGAGAGAGGGAGAGAAAAAGAAATCTGCTATCTTCTTTCAAGCAATAAAACCACATCAGACTGTTGATACATCTGTCCAGTGCATTGTAATTTTTTCACAAGATGCCCACAAAACCAACTGGTCAAGGAAACAAATGTTTTACAACTTTATTAGAGATACACAAGTTTCTAATCCTGATATTGGCAACTACCAACTGAGCCTCCACACATCTGCACTGAAAGAAAATTAGGGTTTTTTTTAGGGTATTAGAGTGATCTACAATAGGGGTCAAGTGTATTATGTATTGCCAACTGCAGACATAACAAAACACCTGTCTTATGGATACTCCACTGAACATATCAGAATTTACGTTTGAGTACACATGCATAGGATTATGCTGTTAACATCCCAAATAAAAGTAGGGCATTTTCCTAATTTCTAACGCTCAGTGGAAACAGCAGTTTAAAAGGGAGTTTTAATTTCATCTATGTACATTGTGAGAATTCTAGAGCAGGAAGAAATGTTAGAACACAATTTCATAAATCTCTTAATGTCAAATTACTTTCAAACCATCCCTGCCCAACTGATTTAATTCAACTTGTTCACTACTGAGAATCAGAGTAGAAATTAGATTAATAAATAAATACAGTGAATGTGTACTTTGCTTGTGTATGCACTTGTGTATCATTTAATTAACCAAGTAGATGTGAACACATGCTGTTGTATCAGATTCTTATGCTGAAATTACTTCTCACAATGAACTTGGGTTGCTTACTTTTAGCTATACTGAAGCATGTTTAAGTCTTCCTCCTTCCTATAAGCGAGCAACCCAATTGGCGAAACCAAAGTAGGTTGCCTAACTTGCCTAGCTTCTTAAGCTTGCCTAGCTTAAGTTTTTCTTAATTGATCTTATCTGGCAAACAGTTTGTCTTTGCTGGTCTCCCACTAAGGCTTTCCAGCTCGACTATACATTTTACAGAAAAAACTTTGAGTCCAGTGGCACTGGACTCACTTTGTTCTGTTGCTTCAGACCAACATGGCTACTCACCTGAATCTATACATCTTATAATGTGAGTCCATACGCTGAATACTTCAGCTGTGACTCAATGAGCAAGGAATACAGCAGAAGAGTTATCAGTATTTGTTCAAGAAGGTAACCAAACTAAAAGTGGCAGCAGCCCTAGCTGCTCAGGTTTCACCAATTGTTGTTGTTGTTTAAATTAAACTTGAGGGAGGCTTCTGTCTTTATCCAAGAGAGAACCCGGTCTGTTACACTTCTTTCCAGATAGGTAACTTGCAAATTCAAGAGGCCAAACAAGCTTGACTGGTCCCTGTTAAACAAGTATAGTTCCATTGCTAACACTGAGAACACTCACTAGGTCATAAGGAAACTGAGGCTTAGCCTTTGTGTGAAAAAGACATGAGACAACTGTTCACTGTTGATGTGGAATTTGGGTTTCAAATGTTTGTAGTAAATTTATTTCACATCTCCGTAACCTTTCTTTATGATTCATCATCCAAGAAGGGGGAAATATTTGTCTTTAGGAAAATCTGGACACATTTGAGGTACTGCTGGAGAATGAGAGGGCAACTGGCTGGTTAATCTTACTCAAGTATAGCAGTTCCTTGTGTTTCAAACTGAACAAGCAAGGCTCATTCAGTCTGAACAGTTGAGGCAACATTCTGGGTCAAAGAGCAAAAGCTGTAAATAGTTTTGTACTCAGATATGAGACCAGAGAGCAGAGAGAATTGATAGGAAAGTGGGGACATGGCACAAAATTTAAGGTGTTTTATTCACTTTTTTCCCCAATGGCCCAATGTTTGTGACAATGGCACAAGCTTGGGGATTTTCCTTGGGATCTTTTTCTCAGTTTCTTTCAATGTCATCTACCTCTAAAAGCAAAATACTATTGTAATATTTTTGCTCCCACAAGGTGGGAAGCATCTGCAGCTTCCCCTGGGGCCATGTTAGACTATGCTATATTTCTGTGTACTGTAACACAGCAGGACTAACTCCATTTCTCCGGAGACAAAAGGGGTCATATGTCTATGACAAGCTTGTTTTTGGTACTCCACTAAAAGAAGGTCCCAGAACTTAAGTATTCTTTAATACAAGGGTACACCTGCACTGGGGGGGGGGTGTCAAGCAAACACTATTTCACAGTGTGATGTGCTTGTCCCAGGAGATAGCATAAGGAGAAGATAAAGTCATAACCTCCATCACTTATTTGCTAAGAAATAAGCCTCCTTGCATACTGCCCCATCCACTGTATGGTTAGAAATAACCCTCTTAAACATGTCTTTTGGTTATCAAGCAAAGTACCACTGCACACAAGGATCTCTCCATATAATAACTAGGAATAAGGCACGTTGTGGAAATAAATACAACAAGCCCTAGAAAGAGGCTCTGAGAGAGTGCCTCGGCTTTGGGCACACAGTGTGAATTTGCTGTGGCGACCTCAGCGGGGTATAATGACAGAGTCCACCATTTTCTCCAGAGGAACTGATCTCTGCTACCTGAAGAGCAGTTGTAATTTTGAATGATCTCCAGCCCTCACCTGGAGATTGGCAACAATTGTTACCCAGGACAAAATGGCTGGTTTGGAGGGTGTAGTCTATGGGATTCTACCTGTCTGAGGTCCAACCCCTCCTCAAACCCCCCCCTTTCGAGGCTCCACCCCTCAAATCCCCAGGAATTTGCCAACCTGAAGTTAGTAACCCCATCTCCTTCCCAGCTAACCATCAACCTACCATTATCTGCCCCTCTGACGTCAGCTAACTTCTGCCCTCCCTCCTGCAGAGCAGTTGTAATTCTGAGGGGTCTCCAGCTCTCACCTGGAGATTGGTAACAATGGTTCCCCATGACAGACTGGCTGGTTTGGAGGGCGGAGTCTATGGGATTGTACCTGTCTGAGACCCCACCCCTCCACAAAGCTCACCATCTCCAGGCTCCACCCCTCAAATCCCCAGGAATTTTCCAACCTGCAGTTGGCAACCCTATCTCCCTCCCAGCCAATTGTCAACCTACTGTTATCTGTCCCCTGACTTCAACTTTCCCTCCCCCCTCCCTCCTGCAGAGCAGTTGTAATTCTGATTGATCTCCAGCCTCCACCTGGATATTGGCAACAAGGGTTCCCCAGGATGTAATAGCTGTTTTGATGGGTGGAGTCTATGGCATTGTACCTGTCTGAGGTCCCACCCCTCCTGAAACATCACCCTCTTCAAGCTCCATCCCTCAAATCTCCAGGAATTTCCTATCTGGAGTTCACAACCCTATACTCAGCAGGGTATAATGTCATAGGGTCTACCCCCCAAAGCAGCCATTTTATCCAGGGGAACTGATCTCTGTCATCTGGAGATCAATTGTAACAGCAGGAGATCTCCAGGTCCCACCTGGAGTTTGGCAACCCTTGGGGAAAGTCAGCTGCACAGCAGGGGGTTGAAGAGAATGGTTTGATGGCCGCTGGGCCACGATTTGCAACAATAGTTCCCCAGGAGGAAATGGCTGGTTTGGAGGGTGGAGTCTATGGCACTGTACCTGTCTGTGGTCCCACCCCTCCTCAAACCTCACCGTCTCCGGGCTCCACCCCTCAAATCTCCAGGAAAATCCATACCTAAAGTTGATAACTTTATCTCCTCCCCTCTCAGCAGCCTCTTCCTAGGCAAAAATCTGTCTTTCTCAATAGCGGGGAGCAAAGCAGCTTACTTCATTCTCTTCGGCTTTGTGATCTGTACTGCAACCCTGTAAGGTAGGTTAGGCAGAAAGTCTGTGGCTGGTCCGAAATCACCCAGGCAGCTTCCATAGGGATGCTCCTGCTTAACAGGAGCAAGCAGGCAGGGCTAGTGATGCCCTGCCAGTCAGGAGGCATGAAGTCACCCTGAGAGTGCTGGCAGGCCTAGGGTTGTCATTGCCAACAAAGACAAATTGATGCAAAGGAGGATGGAAAAGTCTCCATATCTTTATTTTGCCTTAAATTGGTTTTGATGCCAGCAAAGTGAGAAAATGTCAGAGGCTCTGGATGGGTGCCCCATGGTAAACGCACCAAACAATTCCTAAAGATTTTCCAAAACACTACTCTGTCGATAAATCATTTTCTACACTCACAGCGTCCCCTGCCAGAATGCAGCTCATCCCCAGCACTTTGAATTAGTACCAGAGCTTTTTTTGCCTTGTGGTTTTCTGCTTGTGGTGTGATCTGTCTTTTTTGTGGTGTGGCATGGTTGTGTTATTGGGTTTGTTTCTTTTGAAGGGGAAGTGTTGTGAGTGAGGACATATTTTACCTCAGAATACACCAGGTCGCATGAGCAACTGACAGTTCCAACAGTTTTGCAGGGGGGGGGGAGTTTGAGGTGCGGAATGGAGTTAAGTCCAATCAGCTTCCATATGCAAATGACCTTGAAATGCTGGCCCAATCAGAGAAGAGTGGCCTAGGCTGCAGTGGGTGGGAGAGAACTCAGGCAACGCAGCTAGTGAATAGGGACAGCTTCTGAGTGACATATCAGGGAGCCAACTGATTTTGCCCGGCATAGAACTTTGCCACCCCAACTGGCTTTTATATTTATAGAGAGATTAGCCTGAACATTCCAACACACTCCCAAATCAGTTGGCTCCCTGATCTGTCACTCAGAGGGTTTCCCTATCCACTGGCTGCGTTGCCTGAGTCTCGCCTCCAACATTCTAAACAGTTTGCTTTTCCTCTCCCCAACACAGCCAGTCAGAATACAGAGGTTATTTGCATATGTGGCCTGACTGGCCTTTGCCTCGGAGCACAGAGGTCGTTTGCACATGTGGCCTCATTGGCCTTTACCTCTAACATTCTAAACAGTTTGCTGTTGGTATTCTGAGATAAAATGTGTTCTAAGGTACCATTAGTGCCTGTTGGGAGAAAAAATTGTTGCCAATCTCCTGGTGAGGGCTGAAGATCACTCAGAATTACAACTGCTTTCCAGATGGCAGAGATCAGTTCCCCTGGAGAAAATGGTGGACTCTGTGTCCTTATATCCCGCTGAGATGCCCCCTGTATGACAGCCAATGTGATGTAGCAGTCAGGGCTTCAGAGCACGGTAGAGGCTGCAGGTGAGGAGGGGGTGGAAAGCTGAAGAGTCAGTGGGGAATAAAGGTAGGCTGATGATTGGCTAGGAAGGAGATAGAGTTGCCAACTCCAGGTGGGAAATTCCTGGAGATTTGAGGGATGGAGCCTGGAGAGGGTGAGGTTTCAGGAGGGGTGGGACCTCAGACAGGGACAATGCCATAGACTCCATCCTCCAAACCAGCCACTCCTTCATGGGGAATCATTGTTGCCAATCTCAAGGTGGGGGCTGGAGATCACTCAGAATTACAAGTGCTCTCCAGGAGAGAGGGGGGAGGAGATGGAAAGCTGAAGTCAGAGAAGCAGAAAAAGATAGGTTGATGGTTGGCTGGGAAGGAGATAGGGTTGCCAACTCCAGGTTGGAAAATTCCTGGAGATTTGAGGGGTTGAGCCTGGGGAGGGTGGGGTTTGAGGAGGGGTGGGACCTCAGACAGGGACAATGCCATAGATGCCACCCTCCAAACCAGCCATTCCCTCATGGGGAACAATTGTTGCCAACCTCCAGGTGATGGCTGAAGATCACTCAAAATCACAACTGTTCTTCAGGTAGCAGAGATCAGTTCCTCTGGAGAAAATGGGGGACTCTGTGTCATACCCTGCTGAGGTCGCCACAGCAAATTGAAACTGAGTGCCCAAGGCGGGGGCACTCTCCCAGAGCCTCTTTCTAGAGTTCGTTGTATTTATTTCCACAAAGGGCCTTATTCCTAGTACATACATAATTCAACAGACACTCATAAAGCATTGTGTAAACTTGGCAAGCCTATAGGCTTCAATTACAAAAAAGGGACATCTTCCTCACTTAATCTCATATAAAATCTGCAAACTGAACTCATAATGGGGAACTTCAGGAGCAGAGCCCAACTCCTGTTTCTACATAGTCCCCCACACAGGGCCAGATTAAGACACGCTATGGCCCTGACAAATTTCAGAAGCCACATAGCATTACCCCCACCATGTACAACTTGAAATCTGGGCCCTAGACTGTACTTTATGTAGCTTGTGCATAAATCCAGCTCTGCTCGTGCAGTTTCATCACATCTTCCATTAATATGTTTTAGGTTATGTCAAATGGGGTGGGATTTATAAAATATTTTGACAGGCATTCTTACCATAGAAGCATTTTCTGCCTCTATGTACATGCAGTTTCAAAAAGTTTGTATCTATTTTTGTGTTAGAGACTGTAAGAATTTACTTATGGATGTAATATGCACTACAATTTGGACTCTATGACCCAAACCCTGCCCCTTCACAGGAACCACCCCTAAAATCTCCAGGTATTTGCCAACTCAGAGCTGGCAGCCTTAACTACAGCCCAGTCTACATAGTGATGCAGTTTTCAGTCCTGTGCATTTTGTTTACCAACACTTAACCTAATAATTTGACATAGAATAATGCTTTCTTTTACATCTTTTACTTAACATTCACATTGGAAACATACTTAAATTACCTCCATATACAACAGAGTTTTCCAAGTAAGACACCATTCTTGGAGACCCAGGAAACTTTTTAGGAAAGCAAGAAATGACAAATATTGTGATTGCTTATCTGCCAAACAAACATGGCCGCGAGTCCAAATGACAAACAATTCCAATAGTGAGATGTGAAGCAGATGAATCATAAAAATACTGATAATTTGGGCAGCATTACCTGTAGGATAGTGACCAAATTCTATGATCTAAACAGGAATGGAACATAAATGTGGCCAGAACCTAAAAGGAGCAGGGGAAGGGTGTGGGCAGACTCTTAAAAAATCCTTAGGCAGTTCCTAATGTAACATTAAAAACAATTCTGTGTTTGCAGAGACACTGGTAAATGCAAAACATTTTCAGATCATATTTCCATGTAAATTCATTTCATCTGCAAAGATTTTCTAAGGCACTGAATATGTTTAAAAGAGAGCAGCAGTGTGGACGAATTCTAGTATGAAAGAATCATCTCCCTAAAATGCATACTTGTATAGATGTTTGTATATATCTTAAGCTGCTGTAAAAAAAATCAAAATTTACTCATTTTTATACGTGTGACTATAACAGATTAATCCAAATTATTTTACATAACCAACCAGCTACAGGAATTAAATTTCAGAAATTTCTACCATGAAGTGACTACAAATCTTAAACTAATATTTAAGATGAAATGTTTTCAGTGGTGACATTTAATAATAACTTTTGTTTATCTCTCCAAACAGCTTTCTTCATCTAAACAAGTGACTACAGCAAGATTAAGAAAAATATATTTTGACTCTTGAATGTACTGAAACATTCCAATTTCTTTTTGCACAATTATTTTTATGCAAATAAGCACCATACAATCTTTCAAGCTCTTTTACTACCATACTGGGACAATGACAGTTCAATAATTGGAATGGCACATATCTGGGATATTTGATTTTAAATTGCAAACTTAGTGCAATTGAAATGGAAATAATGGGACTGTGTTAATTCTACATTGATCAAGGTATCATCATTGCATGCTAAACAAACTACAGCAAACAAATGCACTTGTGTTATGGATGGATTATTTACTGTTGATTACATAGTTTATGGTAGAGGTTGATTTCCCCCTTTGGTTACTGCATACTAAGTTCTCATTTTTTAAAAAAAAATTTACACTGATATTTTGATCCATAACAAAAATAATGAGTAAAACATAAGAAATGGTCAGTGATGGAATAGTACTCTTCAAGTTACCTAAATCCCAGTTGTCTAAATCGAAAATGAAGAGATGTAAGTGATGCATTCAATATCTCTGGCTGATTTAAAATCCAAATATACAAACAGCATTATAGAATCCAGACAGCCTATTCGGCTTCATTGATGACAGATGCAGAGCAAGGCTAGTATAATTAAGCTTTCTACTTTGAACCAGACAGGAGGAAGGGACACCTCCCCTTCCAAAAGCAAAAGAGACCTAGCCACCCAGCTGAAGAGCAGGTGCTATATGGGATTTACATTTCCTGCCGAGAATGCTAGCCAGCAGGCCCAACCAGCTGACCGTGAAAATTCTTGGCCCTAAGTGACCCAAGGACAGACTATAAATCCATCCTATAAAATATAGTCAATGCTCCACTTGTTCTTCAAGCTTTCGGTATGTGAAGTTATACATTTGCAATAATTTTGTTTCACTGAGCTCTTTTGAAGCCTGGTAGCAGGTATTTGTTGACAAAATAAAGGCTTACAGTAAACTTTTTTCTTAAACAAACACATTAGAAGGTCAACATCACCCAGATGGTTCTCACTTTAAGAGAATTATTATGCAGAAAGGTATTGTGCATTTAACTAAATAAGTGGATCAACACACAAGATGAGATACTTAATAAATGTAAAATTTATGTATTTATTTATTTAAAACACTGATAACCCTGCTTTCTCCCAGACAACCCAAAGTGGGTAGCAGATTAAATGCCTACTAAGACATTGCAACTTTAAAACATCAAACTATAAAAACAGAAATCATTTTATAAATGACATCTGTAAGAGTTCCCAGCCCCTAAGAACCAACACATGATAGTTACCATCAGAAGACGCTGAAGACTTTTTTAAAAATTCCATTTTAGAGTCCTTAAAAATCACAGAAGAGACAGGGCCTTCCTAATTTGTTCCACAGGACTGGAACTGCTACAGAGAATGGCTGCAAGCAGCAGTAATGGAATGTACCTTTGCAGAGTCTGGAATAAGCAGCAAGAGCTGCTGTGCTGGGGGAAGTTGTCCCATGGGCTTATATTGGGAGACAATCATTCAAGGCTGCAGGCCCCAGATTGTGAAAGACTTTAAAGGTAAACACCAGCACCTTAAACTGGAGTTGTAAACTAACAGGCAACCAATGCAAGATCACAAGATAAATGTAATATGTTCCCTGAGGCCTGTGCTTAACAAACAGAGGGGCTGGTACATTTTGCACCAAATGTAGTTTCCAAATCATCTCCAAGGACAGCCCTACATAGAGCATGATTCTTTTTTTCTTTAGGGATTTTTTTTAAAGTTACACCATTCAACCCTGAAGTTACTGTTGCACAAATAAGCAGGATCAGATCAGCAATATTCAGAGAGTAGGAAAGCTTACAGGCCAAATGTAAAGAATAAAAAGCAGTTTTGGCCACTGCAGCTACCTGTCTCTTCAATAGCAGAGATGGGTTCATATGGACACAAGATGAATGATTATTTGTAAGGGGTTTATTTATAAGAGTAAATTCTAGGTTTGAGGAAATCCTGTGCAAAAAGCACAGCACCCCACCATGCACATACATTCATATTCATCCACAACCGTTCTGAAGGAGGAAATATACTATCGCTGCCTACACCTCTATTAGGGATGGGCACAGACCTAATTTCATGAAAAACTGGGACCCAGTTTGTGGTCCATTTGCCCAGTCCGTGCATTTCCAGTTTTTATGGACCATCCACGGACCACGATTTTTTCCACAGTCCATTTGGTCCATTGGACCAGTCCATCAGGGCCCCCACCCCCGCCAGTGAGCTCAGGAAGCATTTAAATGCCTCCCAAGCCCACTACTGGATCGCACAATGGTGGCATGTCACAATGGTGGCGTGTCACAATGGCAGCATGATCTGGAAATGGCCTTGGGAGGCATTTAAATGCCTCCTGAGTTCCCTGGTGTTGCGCCACTCTGGAAGTGGGCTCAGAAGGCGTTTAAATTTCTTCTAAGCCCACTTCTGAGTCGTGCCCATCACGGACCTCAAACCACAAACCGGTTCATAAACTGGGAAAGTCCGTGGAAGTTCGTGGTTCATGAAATTAATGAACCACAAACCTCCATTTTTCCAGTCTGTGCCCATCCCTATCCTCTATGCTTCCTGGCCAATGGGGCTTGAAGGAAGGCGTCTCTCCCAGCTGAAAGACTGCCCCAGAGAAAATAAAATATATAACCAATGAGTAAAATGGAAGGGAGGGAGGCTGAAATCTAAAGTTGCCCAACTGCCTAAAGGAAAATGTGGAATTCTGCTGCACATTCTCTTCTTTCCTTTGCTCAAGTGAGCAATACCAAATGGAAGCCAAATTAAGTGTTTACCAATTTCTATTTGCTTTCTTAAACTGCTTGCACAACAAAGAAGCTACATGTTTGCAAGCCACAGTTTGGTCACATCTTTTATATATGTGCAATGAATACTTTCATGTAAATAGTGCAGTTGGCCCATTCTGGATTATAGCTTTGGCATACTAGTGCCTTCCATTAATGGAAATAGAGGCAGGCACTTTAAACAACCATTGTAACTGCTGTTTCAAAAAAGAAAAATTATAGTTAGAAATGAATACAGCATTGTTTGTGTCCTCAATCACTTTCAGCAATAGACAAAGATATTTGAATCCATATGGAAAGATCATCAACACTTTCTGCTTTGGGTCCTCTGCCAAAATACCATATCCCATATGCTTTCTCCCATAAAACATAAAAGAAAAGGTGTTGCTCTGATCAAATAAAAAATAATGTTTACTAGCTTACATCTAATGTTAAGGCTGCCCAAATCCTGCCAAAGACATTAAAACACCATCTGTAAAACAGATTTTCATTAAATTGATCAGTTTAAAGCTAAGCAGTTAGGCAGATGATGCTTTTGAACTAACCTTTCACCTTCTTAAACTGGAATTAGGTCACTCAACTTTCTTGTTAGAGAGTGAGAGGTAAAGTGATCTATTCAAACTGAGCTGACAATCCTAATATTAAAATTGTTATGAATCTATATTTAAATCAGCAAAGGGGAAACAAGGAAAATAGTTTTTATACATCTGTTTGTTTCTTTTCATTGCTGCTGTAAAGTACCCTTAAAAGTAGAAATGACTATGTAAGGGGAAACAGAAAATAAATACTAAATAAAACTCATACAAGCTACTAAACCACAAATAATTGTGCCAATCTAATTTATTATTTGTTCTTACAGAGCTGGCCACTGTAACTACTTTGTACTAAGTGAAGAAGTCCTCTGGTGGACAAGGCTCATAACTTAGTGGAAGGAAGTCTAATGATCCAACCCACAACTACAAATCATTTCATTAGCCAACCATACATATATTATATTAATCCTAAATCCATCACATGGAAATAAATCTCACTGGTATCAGTGTAGCTCATTCTAAGTTATTTTAAGACTGCAGCTTAAATTGTTAATTGTTAATATAAATCAACATAGCTTGATAACACTAAGCACCTAATTACACAAATTATTTAATGAATTCAGGGAACAAGGACTAAAGTTTGAATATAACAACAGTGCAACTTTTTGTAGAGTCCCTTTAATCTAAATCCATCAATGTCAGTAGTTTAGACTGGTGTAACTCAGTACAGGACTTCCCTGTAAGTCACTTTCACATCATTCATGAGAGCTATTGCACACAAGTAATGCAAGTGTTGTTGCTGCAGAGCATGTGACAGCTTTTCTCCAAGCAGTGCAGCTCACTCTGTTATGAGTCCAAATGTCTTCCTTCGATGAATTACTTCTGTCCCATTTTGCCATTACTCAAGGCACAATATTGTGTAACTGGTGAAATGAGTTATTCTCCAGTTAGTGCTTCCTTTGTAATCATGAATGCCTATATAACTAAAAGTGAATACTCATATAACTATAGTTATATGAGCATTATGCGCAATAACTAAATTTCAGTCCAGAGACCCTCCTGCATGTCCCTAAAACATTCTGGGAGAATGCAACAACAGGGCCTCCTCTCCCTTTCCTCAAGGAGCAGGTCTGGGGCTCCAGTAAGAGGGGGAAGGCAAGGAAGGTCCACACCACTGACAGAAATCCCTTCTATTAGCATAAACCAGAAGATCTAAGCCCTTATCTATATTATCTCATATTAGTATAGGATAACATATGAGTATAGCATAACAGGACAGCTGCAGTCAACTCATACCGCAGGATTGTGTGAACAGGTGCTATAAAATGGCTTCCGCAGAATGTGGTGACTCTTATTCTGTCCTGGTCTTCTGAACAGGATACTGTGGAGAGCAATTTTGCCCAAGCCAAGAAACAGCATTTGTGACCAGATATATTAGAGATGTATGTTTTGTAATATATTTTGAATGTTTCTCAATAGTACCTTCAGTTATATAGCTTTAGCCCAAATACTCTGATGTTTGTAGAACACTTAATCACTTTGGTCCTTAAGAGCAATTTTTTTAAAAAATTCCTCAATAGTTAAGCATCAGAAGAATATATCACATTGTTATGGTAACATCTATAAATGAAAATTTCACAAACAACATCTTAATGTAATGGAGCCTATGGGATCCCCAAAGTATAATGTGCTAAACAAACGAGGAAATCTATTGTGCTGTCTTTTACTCTCTCGAGTGCTAAAGTTTTTTACCACTAAACCATGTTCGTGTCATCTTCTTTTCAAAAGGAGTTGAATATTATTTATAATTTCTGTTGTGTATAATATATAAAAAATGTTCCTTCGACAATTTCTCAAAATAAGAGAGGGTCAAGGAAAGATTTGACAATAGTGCTAATATCATTTGCTTGAGAATAAAAGAGTCTCCTCTTCTAGTAAGCATCAGAGAAGCTGAAACATACTTCAATGTATGCGGAAACTCAGAATTGTTTTAGAGACTCATAAAGACTGTAGGTCTGTAAAGCTGTGATCTATTCACCTTCCATGAAAAACTTGCTGCACCCTGAATCACCAAATGAACATTTTCATTCTACCTACAACTGAAGAGTAAGCAGTGGGCAAAACCTTCAGCAGTCTGCCTGCAAGGAGATGCATTCCACCCTCGGTAAGTCAAGTGAAGGTCATTTCAGAGCATGCCATTACGCACATGAAGGCCAGCTTGAGCTAATATTCAAAGGGCCAAAAGGAAAAGGCTGAAGGCCAAGTATTTGCTAAAAAGAACTGAAATCCCTGTCAAAGAAAAATATATATGACAATATGCTCTCTTGTTGGATTCAAAACCCAGAAGCACAACTGTCTCAACCCACAGCAGCTATTCCCCTCTCACCTTTCTAGCTTTGGCCTGAAAGACTAGTTTATTCTTCCAGGATTCTCCTGTGATTGTCCATTTACATGAGATAAGTTCATATGACTTAGGAACAGAACTACAGTATTGATTTAAAGGATTGAAAACATTTATATTTTAAAGCTGCAATATACTGAAGGAAGGTTTGAATTTAAATATACAGTAATTCAGCTTTCCATCTACAATGTAGAACTACAAAATACTGTTAAAAGTTCCATATCTGGTTTTCATTTTGATATTTTAAACAGAGATAACTATGGAAAGTTTGCCTATCTTCACTGAAATAAAAATTCCTATATGATTTTAGCTTTTAAAAACTTTTTTGGATTTCCGTGGGATTTAAGAAAAGACAATCGTTCAGCAACTATCTCCTAGCTGTGAAGTTAATTACAATTTATTGCATAAATTAAAATCCCAGACCACATAAGGTTTCTACCTCTACTTAAAAGATGGTTCATACAAATAGCTTCCAATATCCTTTTGACTTTAAATCAGGAGAGGAGTTCTTAACAGATTTGTATACAAACCAAGAGTATCAAGGCAATCCAGTAAACACTTCACAAACGTTATCTAGTAATTAAGGTCTGGAAAAAGTCACAGCTTGTGGGGGGGGGGACTAAATGTTAGTCAACATTCCCACATACTCCTAGCATAAGTTATTTTCAAACCAGATAAAAATACATTTACCATTACGCTAACATCAGTCTGTACCACACTCTATGCTGGTTGGAAAAAATATATTACTGACTTATAAAATAAGGGTAAGCAAACGTAGAACAAAGTTTACTTTTGAATGCTCATGGTAATAACATGGTCTATGAATCTGTGTTTACTATACATATTGAGGTAGCACACATTGGTTGGGATCATTTACAGTTTCACATTGCCAAGAAGACACCTCCTTCACTATACAAAGCATGGGATAATCATTACTTCAAATATCCAGAAAAGTTCACAGTTAAAAGTTAGCAGGTACGTCAGAACAGATTGGAAATTCACTTATTCATAAGCAACTTAATCCCATCATTTTTGTTTAAGAATTAAGAGTTTCAATGAAAGGAAAAGCTATATGGGTAAAGCTACAAAACTTTCTTGTGCAGCATTTTTTTAGCCATCACTGTTGTTGCTGTTTTTATTATGAATATATTCAACGGGGTTTCAACCTGCAGATTACTCAAAACTTCATTCTGCTACTATTTCAAGCTTTCTCCCACTTGAAGGCCAATTTAAATTGCTGGTGAATGCTTACCTTGTAAAGTTTCAGGGCTGCCTCGTGCCTGTGATTGGTGGCATGTAAGCGCAATTTATCCACACTGTTGGTGTAGTAGTCACAGGCGTTGCATTTGAGGTGAACAGGGTTGCCAATGGCAATGCACTTCAGCCTCCACTCATTAGTTTTGCCTCCTTCTTTAATGTGAGCCACCAGTTGATATTTCTGCATGTGTTTGTCAGTCTTGCAGTGGAGCTGGAAGTTGGCTTTGAGCTGCGTGTTGTAGTTACAGAGCTTGCATTGGTAAATGTCTCCAATTACAGCCCTCCACTCCTCTTCGGGGAGAGATCGTTCACTGCTCACATGCACACTTAGGGCCTCCAGGCTGTCAGAGGTGAATTTGTTGCAAACAGCACACTGGAATAGCTTCAGCGCTGGGTCACTGATATAAGGTGACAGCTCTCCTGCAGTAAGGAGGGACAGGTCATCACCCATTAGCTGACCACTGGCAAGCCGGATTTCAGGTGGCAGCTCATTATTTACTACAGGGGAAAAAATTAAAAAGGAAAGTAGAGACCAGAAAGCATAGAGTGCACACACATACACACACATACAAAGGAAT
>NW_015172019.1:601734-624234 GCF_001447785.1 Gekko japonicus | reverse complement strand
AGTTTAAACCACTCACTCCTTGCAGAACTCTCTGTTTGCAGAATGATAGCACTGTATATAAGAGCTAACTGATCTACAACCTTTGGGTTTATTTTCTGTCTATGATGCTTGCTCTGGTTTTTTACTGTGCAGCAAGTATTCTTCATTGTAGCCACATGTTACAAATCTCTCTTAACTTTTCATGCATCAGACTTGGGTGCACATGGATATAAACTTATTTAACTATATGTCTGATTGGAAATTTTAAGTACAAGGGGGAAAGCAAATCATAGGAATAATACAGATATAATATATCATTTTCCTCAACTCAGAGTGGTTTCAGTGGTTTTTAAACTTTAACAAGGAAATGCATCCATGAAAGACAGGAAAATTTTTACCAAGTGTAGTGGCTTATTAGTTGTTTTGGAATTAAATGTAATCAAATATAATCATGCCACCAAACCATCAAAGAGAGAAGTGAACAGTTTAAGATATGTTAGAAGATTGTCATAGTGTGAAAATTAATCAGAATTAGTTTTGGTATCTGAGGTGGCTCAAATGACAAACTAATTGCTTCTGAATCAAACATCACAAAGCTTAGTGTGTAATTTTAATCATTGATGAGCTCCAGGTTAATTATGCTCATGGAATGCATGCAGTGTAAAACGCCTTTGAAATAAACTGATCACAAAGAGCATGAAAACCTAATAATTTTCTAATTAGTCCAGATACACCCATAGTTACTTCTGCATATGTCAAGTCTGCATAAACAATATGTGCATCTTGAAGGCAACAGATTCATAAAGTCAGCCTAAAGAAAACTTGGGGGGGGGGGGGGGAGCAAAGAAAAAAATTCCTATTTGTAAGCGGAAAAGGATGTCATCATTACCTCAACTAACAAACATTTTGCTAGAATACAAACCCAGATATTAACAAAACTGAATGGTTAGGAACATCTATGCTTATAGAAATAATAAATGAATCTTCACAGAATTTATCAGAGTAGATTTTTATTTACTCAAGGATGTTTGGAGGAAAAGCTATCCATATAAATATCTGTGCCATAATCTTATCGCATTTCTAATTTAAATAAAGGTATTTCAGTAACATATCATGCACACAAGCATGTATACTGACCTCAACTAGTCTGGTGCTTCATATGCACTTAATAATTCCATACAAATAGGCTCTATATTATCTAATGCCCCCCCCTTCCTAAACACTGAACAATCTTTTAGCAACACAGAGAAGACCTAACAAAAACAGATTTGATGGTTGGGAACAATATTCACCAACACTACACTAAACATAAAGCGAACAGACCCAAGCAACAACAAAATTCCAAATTAAAAGAATTAATTAATTAAAAGAAATTACACACCAGCTGTCTTATCTTTTTACAATGATTTCAGCACTAATCAGGTTCCAAGGCAATACCTCTAAACTAAGCATTGACTTCTGATTCAAACTATATGAATAAATGTCCATTTAACTCTTTAGAATAAGTACAAAAGTGTTTGAAACAATGGGCAAAATGCGTATCAACCACAAAATATGTTTCACATTTAATCTGCTTATGGTCAATGTTATCTTGGCAAGTTATATTGTATTAATCTTAATGGAGAATTAAATATAGATTGGCATTATGGATCAGGTCCCTGACATTGTACATCTTTTATTAGTACAGCATCAGCAAGAAGAGCTTTATTTTTATATTATAGAAGACCTACACAAGTGAGAATTATTTTCAGGGCTGTAATTAACATGCATACACACTCACAGACAACAAAGGCTTCTCCTTATCCAAAATAGTTATTTTCTTCCTCCCCACTATTAGCACAACAAAGCAGCATTTAACCCTTTTTATAAATTAAATTACAGTGTTTTAGTTCTGTCTTTAAAGACTAATAAATCTAAGACTTCTTCTATCATAGAAAACTTACCAAGGCAATAAACAAGAAAAACAAATGTAAGGGTTATCAGATGAGCTCACCCAAATATGTACCTGATGGTCTACTTAGTATGGCAAAAACATATTCACAAGGCCAATGGCTAGGATAATCTAACTCTTTTTTCAGATCAAATGAACAATACACAGAAAATTTAAGTTACTAACCTCTGTATTCCTCCTGGAAAAACTGTCCTCTAAACTCTGCTCAGCCAAATTATAAAACCCACCTACAGCCAGCTTTGCTAATGAAAAGGGGGTGCTTTTCTGAACAATGGAAGAATTCCTCTGCATTTAGAATGCAGAGTTCCCATTAGAACCAAGAATCAGAAATGCCAGTTTTACCTCTGTTTTTTTAATTGATATTGTCCCTGCCCTCTTCTACGGTCCAGTGAGACAGTGTTTGTGGAATGATTAAAAAGAACGTGATCAGATCAAGAGGATAGAATAATGGGAAAGGAATGCTAGGTTAGCCACAGTGCTAAGTGCTGGGAAAGACCAAGAGACTTCTTAGCCTATTGTTTTTATTCCCATCTGCTCTTTAGACATCTCACAAGACTTTGATTCTTTATTTACTTTGCTAAAAATGGGTTAAAAGTTGGTCACTTACATCAGAATTTGAGAACAAGTTACAGATCTTTTTTTTAAAAAAAGAAAGAAAATAAATTAAAAAATCCTTGAATTATATCAAGTTTCCAAAAGGTCATCACTGTCTCTGCTGTGGCCTTTTCCCCATCCCAAATCCTCTATCAATATGTCATAGTGAGTTAGGCAAAGACAAAAGAGAGGCTCAGTGTGAAAACTGCACATATATCTAATCCTGACAAAGCAATGAATAGGCCTTCACAAGTATAATTATACTTGTTTATTTGTTACCACGTACAGAGAGCTGATGAAAAAATCCATCAAAGTGGTATTATGCAGACACCAAGAGCTTCTTTTCTTTGGTTGCTAAAGCCACATTGAAGCTTAAATTCCTTATTGTTAAATTCAGAAGAAAAGGGAAGAAAAAAAGATTTTGGGTAGACTTTTTTGCATCAGTTACTGACAGATCTTTTGTGTATAGTGCTGTATTATTAGATGCATTAGCTAGAGACTTGCTCACTCAGCTCACTCGTTTTAGACCATACAGGAATCCATAATTATAAAGTACTGTACACAGTACCTTTTAAACAGGGTGTGGCAGGCATTTGGCTGACCACAACTTGAACAGATTTAAAAACAGGCCATTTTCTCACAGTTTGGTTATTCAGAATACTCAAACACAGGTAAACTACCTGCACAAAAATCATGGGTGACTAATTCAACTCTTCTAAATTAAGACACACAGCATTGGCTTATGTAGTACAGAATATAGCAGAAAGGAAACTTATCAAGGTGCTTCTGTAATGGAATTCTAGCCTAGATGCCATATGTCTTCCTTACAGAGGCTTTCTATATAGCCATCTAAAACCTGTTTCTAGCCCCTGAACCAAAAAAACAAAAACAGGAACTACTGAAATAACTGCAACATACTGTAGCAGTTGTAAGGCAGATGGAAAATATTTTTTTCCAGACCAAAACTACAATGCATTACACTCTTAACATACCCTAAAACAAACAGTTTTGCAATTGCATGTTTTGAGGATTCAGAGTTGGGGGAAGGGAGTCAAACAAGGGTTTTGTTTTCTTCTTCCTTTACAGAATAGAACTATATCAAAGTAAAAGCAATATGCATAGTTAATGTCTTTGTGAGCTTTCCAATTTAAAACAGAAAAGCTGTAATTTTTCTTTGCTGGCAATCTGGAAACACTCTGGAGTTAATTACAGCTGATTCGAAGTGAACGACACAAACAAAGACCAGTCTATGTCCAGACAATTATACTGCGTAGCAGGGCTCTTCTATTACACCCTTCTACCTTCCCAGCACGATAGAAAATGCTTCTGCAAGAAGGAATTAATGAAGAGAACTGCAAAAGAATGTGTGACGACCTCTCCTGACATGGCAAAAACTTTCCACCCATGTCACGACAAAGGGGAGAAGGTAATTAAGTTTGAATAAAGGGATGTAACCAAATATACTGTGCACTTAAAACAGCACTTTAAAAAGAGAGCTAGAAAAGTTTGCAAACGGCATACTTGACTGCGTGTTCAGTCATTATATTGTTTTATCCCTTTCTTCTTTATCATCCTCAAAGACTATCTTTTCAGATTTTTAATAGTACTATTATAATGAAATCTCATGTGACTGATGAGCTCTTCCTCCCTCTCAAGTTGATAGTTTCTTTGTTTTATATATTGAAGAATCAGTGGGAAAGCACACATGATAGCAAGAGAACAGGCTTTGGAATTTTTAATTTAATTATAAAACTGAAATACCATCGCTTTATTCTTCTGTATTTTCCTCCCACAGTTCTCATAAATCCACTGCAATTGTTCTCCCTTTGGGCCAAGATCAGCAACTCACCACTAATCAAGCTACTGTGGGATATGCCTGATTTCTCTTGAGAATCATTCCATAACAGTGGACTTATCTCTTGTATTGTACTTGAAAACACTTTTGATATGTTTGACCTGTGGTTAGTGTTAAAAACTGTGTGGCTAGCTATTCCTTATTTTGATCATGAATATTTCAAACTGACGTCAGTTCAGAAAAATAACAGGCACTCTCGTTTACTTATGTTGCTTTACCAGAAGCCCTGGCACTGGGGTTTCATAGTAAACCAAGCCAAATTACCTAACCTATCACTAAAAAACTGGAATTATACAGACTCTGGAAAGATAGCAAAGTAACTTTTGCCTATCTATTTCTTTTCAAGAAAGGCATATGAACTATAGTGACCCAGTGAGCTTTAAACAGTAATCACTTTCCTTTGTCTTATCTATGCAAAGGAGGATTAGGGTTACAATGATGACTGCTAAATCCCTTTGATTTTCCTTTACTAAATAAATATTAATCTACAAATCAATCAAGTCCTTTATTGTAATGCACACAACATAGTCTATGAAAGGTTATGTAAATCACAGTCATTTTTACAAGCATGTTCTGAAAAGAACCCCACGCTTTTCCTTTTCACCCAAAAACTCCATTACATTTGAAAGTTCAAGTTAATAATCCTGCCCAACACAAAAGCTTAACCACAGTTCCCATTAGGACATTTATTCCCTAGGAAAAAAATCCACTAGATTTATCATTATAGGACTGTATTAGTTATATTTGCTATGTTCATTCAGATACCAAACCCTACATTGGTAAAACCTTTACAATCTAATCTCTTATATTCCAACCAATATTAGTGATTATTATACATTGTGTAGCCCAATTCTAACCACACTTGTATCAAAAGTTCCATTGAGCAATGAAATTTACTCTTATAAAAGGATTAAGGCCTTGAAATCTGAAAAGTTTTTTTTACTGAATTAAATTATTTCACACAAAGAACAAGAAATCTATTGTTTTCATTGGTCACCTACAGTGCAATGTTATGCAGGTTTACTCAGAAGAAAGTTCCATTGTATTCAGTGGGCCTTAGTCCCAAATTAGTATGCACAGGATTGCACTGCTGGTTTACCAAGGTTGCAATCCTAAATATTCATCAATAGGTAAGTCCCATTCCATGCAGTAGGTCCTGGACATAAATGTGGTCAGTTCAGGATGAAAGCACAATAAAGTTCCAAATGACAACAGCACCTTTGTACCTGTATTTACCAGCCAAACATGAAACATTGAATGTTTTCAAACAATTCTATGCTTTGTGATAGTACATGCACTTCATAAATATCATGACCACTTCTATTAAATAGTACTATTATAGTTTATGCTTGGTACATATCCTTAACAAATTTTATTTAACCCACAAAAGAAAGTGGCATTTTTAATGTAAAGTTTCGAGCATGAATTAACAATACCCTAGTTCACTTTTTGAAAATAACTGGTCAGATTTTAAGCAAACCATTCACTTCTTGCTTCAATTAGCAATACATCAGCACCACAGGAAGAACTTAATGAAGTATGCATATCAGAACTTCATGTACATTACAGAAGGCAAAGTGCAAAATGAAACCTAAAGTACCCTTTGTGGTGCAGCAATGCCATAAATAAGGCACAAAACACCATGATCTGATCCTGTGCTTCCTCTACAGAACTGAGTGGCAGTAAGAGATGTGCTCAACTGAGCAGACTAAAGAAGAACTTAACATATGCATCTGTGCTCTGGACTGCAGCATTCAATATAGTTTCATATTAAACGTTTAGCTGCCATTAGAATCATGCTTTAAAAACAGCTTAGCCATTAATAAGCCACCTATTTTTCTAGAATAATCTAGTGGCAAATTTGGTTTGGATAGTCAACGATCATCTGGGACATTTGTTTTTATTGTGCAGAGCCTCTTGCCATGTTTTTCAGCGCAAGTTAATTCAACTGCTCTGCATAAGTGTAGTGAGCAATTCAGTAATTAACTTTTGTGTTTTAAAATGTATGAACTTTAATTAGTTTTCATTATAAACAAACAAATGTCAGCCATAATTATAAGCTCCTTGGTTTAACTGCATATTATCCCTTTTCAAACAAACTTGATGTCAGACAAATTAAAATCAAGCAGCCAGCAATTTTGAGTTGAATTTTACATGATCTGCCAGTAACTTGATTACTTTAACTTCAATAACATTACAGGAAAAGTATTTCAGTAAAAATAATTACAAGAATTCCAACAGGAGACAAGCTTAATTGTATTGATTCAAAAGATGCATGTATATAAGAACCATGTTGAAGGAGTAAAGTTATCTGAAATCTACAGTTACTATGAAAATAAAATTGCCTGGCATGGAAAAGGCAATTTTAGACTGATTTGGTTTCCTACAAGAGATACAAAATGAACTAAAGAAATTCTTTAGGCAATCATCTATATATACTTTGAGCAAGAAAATATCAATGTGGAACAACTTCAAAGCTTGAAGACTTGTAGGTTTATTTACTGACTAGTGTATCTATTAAGACCAGGAACAAGTGCAGCTGTCAGGACATAATGAAGGTAAATGATTAGTTAGCACTGAGGCTGAGCTCTTCTTCAATGCAATAAGAGTTAATTAAAGTTTACCACCAAACATCAACCTAAGCAGGATGTTGATCAGGTTTCAGCATTAAGTGCAAACAGACAATGGTTGGCAGCAATTAGTACAGCTATCAAATGACATGCAACAATAATTATACATTTAAAACAGCTCAATGTCTGGTGGGGAAGGGGAACCTAATCAGCCCCTTTGACTGCACATACTCAAAGAGCAGGAAACAGGTATCAGATATTTCAATTTAACACTGTACGTTCAACCAAAAAGAAAAAAAAAATATGCTGTCTGAAAAGGAATGAGTTACTCTTCATAAAACTGAAAAATTTTCTGAGCTTTTATATCTAGTAAAGACACAAACCACCATGGAAGGAACTGAGGTTTAAGGCCATTGGTTGCAGCTTTTTTTCAAAGTTTCTGCATCAGATGCAATGTCGGCTTGTACATTTAGTCCCCATAGATCTCAAAACACACCAAATGGGGCTTATATATGCTAGCTGCCTATACACCCAAGGAATGTATAGTGGATTAGGTATAACTTTGTAACAGAGCCAGATCCCAAGGTCTTGCTGCATGCTCATTTGTTTTCAAATTCATGCAATCAGTATGTGCCTTAATCCTACCTGTTCTGAAAAGCAAACCTTCAATCAATCCTCTTGATTTAAAAAGCTAGACTGCCTGCCTTGCATCTCTACTGCTTATTACTTCAGCTATGAACAGACCCTTAGCCCAGCTGTTAGAGAAACAGCCATGACAGCAGCCACCTTTAATAAACAGGGTCAGTCTATGGAACTTTGGTGCAAAGGCAGTAAATCCAAATGGCATCCTCTCGTGGGGCACTATTTGCCAGGAAGGTCTATGTCCCTTGCATCAAATCTGTCACCCATTCTGCTATGCTAGATTTACTAGTACCCAAAGTCCAGCACCTGACACAGCTTACTTAAGGCACTGTCAGTTGATGAAGTTTTAATCCCATGCAATCTTTAGAAAACATCTGGCATATTAATTTAGACAAACAATTGTCAAATATCAAAAGTTGCAGTAGTCTTGTTTGACTGAAAGCTATCTCCAGCTTTGCAAAGATAGGACAAAAAGGTTGCAAATAAAATATTGTACCGTGAGTCAATTCCTCTCTATGGCCTATACTACAAATTAAGACCATCTAGCAAAAAGATCCTCCAGTTCAGACATAATAATGAGAAAGCTTTTTCATTTCTATTTTTAACCACCTATCATAAAGAACATCCATTCAGCTCTCAGAGCTCAGTTAATAAAACGTTAAACCAGGATTCAGCTTGCAAACCTAGATTTGCTGTCTTCATATCCTTTGTGCTGTAGTGTCAGGGAACAGCCAGGATGTGTATACAAACAAGACATGCAAAAACCATAGGTAAGTCTAACAGTAGTTAATAAACCAATTTGAAACCATGGTTTCAGATGCTGGTTGACAGACTCTGAAGGAGTGGCCTGCATTCAGATAATCACATTAACCTTAGTTTAATGAAAGAATTATTTCACATGATGTCTTTATATTTCAAAAAGTTCAGATTGCTCTAGAACCTAAAAGCTACCAAGTACCACATTGTGACAAGATGAGTATAGCACCAAGTATTCTCTTTGACATTCAGTTCAGACAATTTTAGAGCAAACTTTGACCCCTAATCAATATAGAAGTGAAAAAGGTAACTATCAGAAGCCTTTTAGTAATAGGCTTAAGTTAAATAAGAGTAAGAATTAGCTAATGCCACCTAGTTCTAGTCAGTTTAATATTCTAACAACTCAGTCCTAACAGTTGAATGGACATGCATAATTACTACAAATCATCTACATGGAAAATCAGTGTATAGTTTCTCTAGTTCATCTTTTTTTCCACATGAGTTATGTGCCCTGGTTTAAAACTCTGGGAAGTGAGGCTTTCCCCTCCCTGCTTCCGCGCAGAACCATGGCACATTCACACACCTTCCAAGGTTTCTCCAGATTTCTCTGATTTTTCCAAAGCCTGCTTTGATATAGAGTTTTGGGGTACACTGCAGTAAAGCCTGGGTGGCTGCTATGTTGGTAGGAAAGTTTGTATTTTCCTAGTCCTGCCCACATCCTACATGACAGCCATTTTTCCAGCTGCTGTCCTCACAGTGGCCATTTCCTCCCTACCACCACCACAAAGCTTTTTTTTTTTTGGGGGGGGGTGTTAATCAGCAACAAGTGAATACTGTTATAACTATCTATGTACCAGGTTTTCTGAATTCCCAGCTTTCATTTTTTTTAAAGCATGTTTCTAGACCCTTTGGCTGTGAAGATATAAGGCATATATATTTCTTTTTAAAAAATCAAAACTGGACTCACAGAGACCCTGGACTCTGGACACCCAGATATTCAATTGCCATTATTTACTGTATCAGCATCTACAGCAGCAATTGGGAAACTATACAAGCCTGTCCCCTTGTGGAAAACACCCATCTTCACAGAAGAGTTGCCAGTTTTTCCAGTCAGGGCTTCTATGTTTTCAGCAGCTGCAGGATAGATACATTCCTAGCATCAGACACATCACCATGTTAGTCTGCTGCAAAAAACAAAAAGTCTTCAAAAGTGTTACAAATTCCTAGCAGCCTGATTGCTGCATAAGCTTTTGTGGATCAGAACTTCACTTCATCAAATGATGTAAGTTTTACTTATTGAATTTTGCCTCATGTCATGGTCAAAGAGCAAGAGCCCAGCTGGAGGAACAGGTAAAAATCTTTCACAGTGACAGTGCCACAACAATTTGCAACCCTGAATAATGTGCCAATGAATATTTACAGCCACCACAGATACACGTTCAGAAGTCCTGGATTTTTTGCAGTTATGAAAGTATACCAAAGTATACCATCTACAAGACAGTGTTCTCGTGTTTTTAGGAACACATCACCAGAGATTATCTGAACTGCCTCTTTAACTGGAATCCTCATTTGGGACCTGGCAAATAAGGCACACTATTCATACCAGATTGGGCTTCTTCAATACACATGGAGAAGGGAGTTAATATTGAGCTAGTCAATGCTTTACAAAAAGGGTCCGGCATACCTGATGGACCGCCTTTCCCCATACAGGCCCCAAAGAGCACTTCGGTCGGGGTCACAACACCTCCTAGTGACCCCGGGACCTAAAGAGGCCAGGCTTGCTGCCACAAGGGCTAGGTCCTTTTCGGTGGCGGCTCCTACCTGGTGGAATGAGCTCCCGGAGGAGATCAGGGCCCTGCAGGACCTTTTACAGTTCCGCAGGGCCTGCAAGACGGAGCTCTTCCGCCAGGCTTTTTGAGTAGGAGCCACCGCCGCCACTATTACCACCATCATGCACTGCAAAGCAGTGCCGTTGGGGTGGGCTGATTAGCCAACTGGGGACATCTTGGCCTATGGCACCCCCCCTTTCTGTTGACCTCACGGTGAGATAGAATAATGAGTGAGTATTTTTAACTACCGATGCATCCTGTAAGATTGAATTGTGTTTTAAGTGGCTAATTGTGTAATTTTATCGCACTTTGCGTGCCTAAATTGTTTTAATGTGTTATATTTTATTGCACTGTTGTGCCTGTGTAAGCCGCCCTGAGCACGCATGCGGGGAGGGCGGGGTATAAATGAAATAAAATAAATAAAGGTAGCAGAAAAGGAATTGCAATTGGCTCCTGCTTCTTCTTTCCCTGCTTTTATTATAACATGGGAAGTAGGATGAATTTGCCCTGCTCCTTCTTTGTCACCTACAAACCAACCTTAAGGTCAGTCAGCTATATTGGAAATGAAGCCTAGGAGTCATTGGAGCCAGATGAAATGTGGTTACCAATATAAAGAAAAGGAGATATTGTGAGGAAATGTTTAGATGCTATGAATTAGGCATTCAGAGAGCACAATATCCCTAGAAAGTCAAGATGCTAATAATGGGCCTCATTTCATTTGATTCTGCTGGTTCTTTATTACATAGCTTGCCAAGGATATATCCATATAACTAACTCACAATTGAACACTGAAAATGCAGTTTATCATAATGTCAAAGCTACTGTGTGTTTTAACATAGCAACAATGGTATAGAATAAGTGGTATATAAATTACTTTTTAAAAAGCCTGCAACACTTAATAGTTTTGTCTGGAATATGTAAACGTACATCACTAGATTAATAAAGTGCCTCACTACATTGCAGTTATTGGGCAGCATCCTAGGCTGTGTGACACACATAGTCCTCTCCATATACACATATAACAAACTTCATTTTCCCAACTAATTCTGTTATGCTAGGGATTTGTGCCCAAAGTTAGTTAATCCCAGTATTTCTCTAGAGCTGCATTTAAGCTATGGCCCACTCCCAGCACAAAAGTGTCTCCAAAAGCCCTTTCGCCCCCTTCAGCACTCATACACTCATTGGTCCTGACATTTTCACTTCAGCCATGACAAATGAGCTGATAGCTGTGATCAGATTGCACACAAGTACTGCTTTATCTAAAGACATATCATTAACTCTCATCACTGTCTTCCAATATGACTCTTTTTGTTTAATTTGTTGTGAAATGCAAGTCGGTTTTAAAGCATCTAAAACTTAAGTAACTGCAAATAAGCTTACTAAATAAGAGAACAGCAGTTTTGGACAGGATTGGAACATGACTACCATTAACTAAATGTTTCTCAGGGGACTTAAGTAACTGTACTCAACCTCTGCCCTAGTGCAAAGATACCAGCTGAAAGTCTTCTAAGGTCCCTTCCCCCATGATGGACAGTGAGCACTAGTGTACCATTTACAGAGAAACATAAATAAAGGGCAGCTATCAAACATGCCTAATAAATTAGGAAATGAATTTCTGTCTCTGCAGATAGCATTTCTTGTCTTCTTTAAAAAACAAACATCCAACTGGATTTTCTACAGGATTTTTACTTCATCTATTTTGAAAGAAAATCATGCAGAAGAACCTGAGTTCCAGTGACACAGTTCTCATTGAATTTAGAAGCTGAAAAGTCTATTCCTTGTAACTTCTGCTACCAATTTATCTGAGAATAAACATAGAAGCAAAGTCAACTGTAACACCACAGATCTTGGGAACAGAGGTCATGCTTTGAGGTAAAGTGCTATTCACTTCTGGACCATGCAAGAAGCTCTTTATTCCTGTTCTTATTGGAATCAGTTCCCCTTACCAGAGCAAGAACAAAGCCAAGTGCTCATGTGAGGTTTATGAATAAATCAGAGGTGAGCCACTTTAAGTGCTGCCCGTGATTTTCTTGTTGACAGTGAGCACTTAAACAGGTTTCTAAGACCAGCGATTCCTGGCAAATCTTAACAGTTCCTAATCTACACCCTGCTTCATTTCAAGCAATACAGGATGCCCAATTTTTTCCTCAAGTCTTCACCTTTTGGATAACCTTTGTGCCACCTCTGCAGAAACAAGACGATCCCATTTTAAATGTTAACTCTACATAAATAACAAACTTTACATCTTTCCCCCAAGAAAACAAGCTACTAAAATAAATATGCATACTAGCCCAAATAATTAACAAAGAATCACCAAAGTAAGCATTTTAATTACAAAAACAAATAATGCTATCATTTTTCCTGTTCCTAAAACATCTGAGTATGAAAATTATTGTACACCGAGATGATAAATCCTTTTAGAGTACTACTGCCACCTGTATTTAAACTCCAGTTCAACATCCTAAAAACATTAGTTTCAATAACTGACATATAGAGCTGTGGTAAAGAAGATACAATTTACAGCATAATGGCTAGGCCTAGCCATTGGAAAACACAGGAAGACGTCTGAGAATGTTCTGAACCATTTATGATTTTTGACAATACCACTATGTTTCAGAGCTAATGCTCAAAGTATAATGCAATTTTAATGATTAATTACTCGTGTTTTATTTTGAACACCATAATTTTTTATTTTATTGAACTCACTCTAGAATACATAAATTGCTTATACTCTCAAAGCATATCAACAACATTTAGCATTTGGACTTTTACTTTTTCACCTATATAAGAACCACCTTCCTTTCCCACTGGCTTCCTAGATTCCAGAAACTTAGCACCGAGGCCAATTAGAAACTGAACAGAACCAATAGAGGATATACTAGCTTTATTACATTTGGCATGGTCTCATCTATTCCTTTACTATGAGGCTTTAAGTCAGAGCCTTACCTCAACTCTAGAAGCAGAGCTGCCAGATCAAAAACTCAAAATAAAGGAACACCAGCATTCTGCTGATTCTTCTACAGAGTGCTGTAGTTTTGAGAAATAAGAACTATCAGTTGTAATCTGTGGTACTTATAATTTAAGGAATAAGGCATGAAAGGCTAAAACATGATGCCCAGCACCATTTGAGACAAGACCACAAAGATAGATGTGCTCTTGACACAATGAAGGTTTTTTTGCACTCTCTCCTAGATTTAACAATACAGAAAAGCTCTAGAGAAGTTTGGCTTTCTTCTTAGGAATGTTGTTCTGCTCTTTTAGTGCCTTGACCTCAAGACTTTTGTCTTCAAGTATTAAATGAGAAAACAGTGGGGACCAGGTCTGTCAGTTTGGGGTTTGTTTAAAAAACAAAACAAAAAAACTTGCCCTGCTACTTTCACAGCACCCTGGCATACAGAAATTAAGCAGGTGAAGATTTTTCTCCATGCAGGGAAAGCCTTCACCTCTTTAATATCTGCTGCTAGACCCCTTTTAAAGGACCAAGACCAGGAGAGGGGGGGAAAGCCTGGCAACTCTAATCAGGTCACAAGTTAAATGAGAAGTATTGTTGAAGTCACCAAACCTAGTCTTACACTGCTGCCTTCGATTGCAAGAAAGATGTTGCCAGCAGGTGACTTGTCACTGTAGATTGTTTGAATGACCCTAAGACTACATTCTGACCTCACAAAACTGATCTACTGGTAGGTGAGAAGTAATGTGCTATGATACTTTCAAAACCATTTCAGTTTGCATGTTTGTTGCTCCATGTGTAATTCCTTTACAGATTGGGTAAAGAAAAGAACAAAACTACTATAGAATGATTTTTCTTTAAAAAAGAAGCTTCACTTGGATATTCTGGACTGTATCTTCATATATACTTCACATGTTCTACATGAGACATGTTATTTATATCATTTTTATACCACCTCTCCAGGAATCTGCCCAAGAAGTTTGTTTGTTTTTGCAATGCATACTTCCACTACCGCTGATTTCTGCATATTAAAGATGCATGCCCAGCATCCTCATAACTCCTCAAGTCAATACAGCACGAGTCTTATTTGTAATATATTATGTGAGGAGTAAAACCAAACCTAAAAATACTGGACCAAGCTTCCCCTCCCCCGTTCCACAAGAAACCAAAACGCAATCTGAACTACTATTTGAAGGTTTCTATTGAACTTGACTTTGAACATAATATTTTCTTTAAAAAGTCAGGTTACCAATTAATTGTCTACAAATAATCTGGTGTTACACTCACAGGCCCTTATCAGAATAAATAAGAAGTATGCTAAATTCAGCATCTGGGCTACATTTGGCTCTTGTACTGGGAAATACCAGGTAGGGTGAAGGCCTGTTATCTGTAGCCCCCTGTAGAGACCATAAGGACCTGGTGGTAGAAGGGCCAGTAGACAACATTTCTGCACACTGTAGACTTTCACTAAAAAATAGTATACAGCAGGATCTGTTAGGGTTCCCAGCCTCCAGCCTGGGAATCTCCCACTTTTACAACTGATCTCCAGTTGACAGAGATCAGCTCCCCTGGAGAAAATGGCTGCTTTGAAGGGTGGGCTCTATGGCATTGTACTATGCTGAGGCCCCTCCCCTCCCCAAACCCCACCCTCTCCTGGCTGCACCCCCAAAGTCTCCAGGTATTTTCCAACTCAGACCTAGCAACCCTAGGCCCTGTACATCTGTTGTTTAAACTTTTCTTTCCGATCACTGACCTAGAGGTTGGTATATATATATAACTACATGTTAAGAAGCCAGTCCCCTTCATTTATGGCTTGCAAAGTCCCAAACAATATAAGGTACAGCAGTGTTCCTGTATCCAGACTTTGAGACAGGAACTCCAAGTCATTACAGAAAGGGAATCTGAAAACATGGTGACGAATGGCATGTGAATGAGAAAGCATTTAATTTTACCATTACAAATACTTCATCCTAGTCCATCTCTCGAACATCAGAGTCCAACATCAACACTTTTCCCCTTCTGCTCTTTATATTTGCCTCCTCCATATTCAGAAAGTACATGTAGCCTCTAGTATGTTTAACCATTAAGCATCAAGCTTAAATTAAAATAGCACAGTGATTTTAGTCATTTTATCCCATTCCCATATGCAAATACACATAATAATTTATATTTTCCTACATAACACAGAATTAAAGCAGTTCAGGCATACTAAACCTTTGACATAGCAAAGGAACTAAATCAGAAACTTCTATCACAGCTGAACCTGAGCTGGAACCAAACCGGAAAATATGATACTTTAATTATCAAATAATGGAATGGTAAGGTATCTGCTATAAGGAAGCTGCAAAATATACAGCACAGTATATTTACATTAAGAACTAGCTACAACATTCTTTACTGTGAAAAGCCAGCTTGCGTTCTTTCTTCTTGTCTGGGTCTAGCCTCTTAACTCACATAAGGGAGTTGCCCTTAAAGATACAGTCACATGTGTCATTCTGAGCCTATAATCTTTACACTATTGACCTGCTGTCTCTAACCTTCCATGAAGCCCATTCAGGTCAGTGTGACAGCCATGCATACTACGTAAAAAGTAACTTTTGAATAATTCCTTCATATTTTCTAAGCTGAAAGCTGAGAGTGATAAATGAATATCAATGTGTCTTAAAATTGTAAACTTATTTTACTCATAAAATACAAATCAACCATTCCTCAACAGAATTACTTTGAATACTTTTTCTCAAAAAAAAATAATCTCCCCCTAGACAGGGACTAACATTCCAAACTTTTATGACTGCAAACTTATTAAAGCAAGAAGAACAAAAAGGACTTATGAGAACACTGGAATAACAAAATCACAGAACGTGCCTGTTACACAAGACTGTAATACAGTCATATTAATGGTCATATCCTAAGCTTCTTTATACAGTCAAAAACATTTTTTCTTCAATAATATTGTTGAGACTTAGTTCTTCCCCTTTTTTTGTCCTTGACATCATACTATTAAACCTACAGTCCATAGTACACTTGCAGCCAGGGAAGCATGTTCTATTGAACTTAGTGGGCCTTCTGAGTAGGCACATTTATAACTATGCTATATTATTTACTAACAACAAATTCTCTCTGTTTGTCACAGCCAAGTTCTATCTGGCCACATTCAAAAATATGTTCTGTTTGTAACTCATTTTCTAGAATCTCATGAAACTGAAGCCAGAAGTAAGTTTCAAAATTAAAACATTTTTCTATTCTAAAGTTCTCAACAAGGTCCTCTTACTTTAAATGTCCTAAATACAAGCTTTCTTGCTATATTTTAAAAGAGGTTTTCAGCACTAGCAACAACCATCCCCCAAAGCATAAAGAATATCTGACATTAAGCTACAGTGTGAAGGTTTGAAGTCTCATCTTAGATAAAACCTTTTCTGACTATGACACCATACTGAACTGTCAATTTGCTATCATTTATAAATATTTACTTATTTTGCATATCTGTACCTACTCCACCAACCATTAGTCACAAACAGTATTCAAATAGCAGATGTATGAAAACTCTCTAAAGTAAGGCACTGTATGGTGGTTTCAAAATGTTCTTCTGTGATGACCCTTAAATTCTATTACAGTGACCTGAAAACTGAACGACACTACTTAACATGCATATGACCAATAATTATTTATCCATACAAGATCTGATTTACATATCAAACTCAGTACCATTTATTTAAAAAAACTTTTTCAAAATGGATACACATAGGGTATTTTAACTGTCCTGGTTACTGTTGAGAGCACATAATTAGAAGCACAGATCACATTGTCAACAGCGAACCAATTACAGTCATAGCTTTAGGCCTCCTCCTGGTCCCATTTAAGTCAATAGATATTTTATCACTGACTTTGGTAGGACAGAAATAGGTGCCAGGTCCTTAGTGACATAACTTACGAGCCTACTGCAAACATCAAAAAACTGAATTCTAAGCATACTAAGAATAAATGTCCTTAATTGGTAATTTCTACCCCAACTGATACTGCAACTACCATCAGAACAAATATAGAGCAAACATAGTACTGTATCCTAGAAATAATTACCAGTATCTTAATACATGATTCACACACAGCCAAAAAAATGTTTTCCAAAAAGCATAACCAATTACGTCTTTATCTAAACCTATGAGTAGCGAGCCTGATTTGCATCATGATGTAACAGACCCACTGATTATTTGTTAAAATATTTTTTTCAAGTTTTCCCCCCTCCCCACAAGCAAAGCATAGGAAGATTCAATACCCAATACCCAATAGTCAATATTTGATTAGCCTGTAATATATCTACTACATACAAACCTGTGTCTATCATCTTCTGGCTGTACCATTATCATACATATTCATCAGCATGATGATATATATTGAAGGCATCTTATAAAATTGCTGAAATCTGAGCTTCTGCTTGTTTTCTCAAGTCTTGGACAAACATAACTTTAGGGAGAGCTGAGCAGAGGCATAAAGAAAGAGAAGCCTGCATTTTCATCTTCCTTTCATCTTAGTCATTCAGTCAACCATTCAGTACCCTATTCAGCAGAGCTTTTCATTATGCAAAAAAATGCTAATCCTTTCCGATGCTTTCACACTTGTATAACCCCCCATTCCTTCCACTGAAAAGCAATTATATCAGTTTACCTTTCTGTCAAAAACAGGATTAATATTCCAAAACCTGAATCTCCTTTGTTTTTCTATCTTTTGCTTTAGGAAACTAGAGATTATTAGAGGACGTTTTCCTTAGAGCAAGAATACATTATTTTAAATATGATTCTGTTAAGCCAAAGAAGAAAAGGGGAGAGGGGAGGAGAGAGAGGGCTGGGGGGGGGGAGAACTTCAGTTGCTGCGGAAACTCCTTTCAGTGGCAGAACTGACCTTCCCTTTGCAGAGGCCTGAACAGAAAGAGCCTCACTCTGGTCTATTAATCAGAAACAAATTATGAAAGAATGTGGCTGGACTGGTTGACACTATCCTGTCTTGGAAGACTCAGTAACAGCCTGGTAACAATGTCCTCTTCATGGGTAATGAACAGCCATGACAAATGGAGGCTGAGAAAGTATTTATTTGCATATGCAAATTGTGACACAAAGGAAACAAGTACAAACAAGTGTCATTGTAAGGTGGATTAGGCAAACAGCATTTTCTTTTTAGGACATTCTGCAGGCCAGAACATTAGTCAGCACAATTAAACCAGTCTCCATGGAGACTAATGAAATTTCACCATGGTATGAGTTAAATTAGATAGCTAGTTATGTGTTTCCACAATCCAACTTGAAATCCATTATTGTGTGAGAACAATACTGCAATTGTGCTAGGCTGATCTTTGCCAGCAAAACAAGTTCCTAAGTTGACAATTTGCATATGTTAATATAATTAAGCACTAATTACATGAAATCTGTACATATTCACATGTACTTTCCCTGGACAATTTTCAATTTGAACCTTGGCCAAGTCTTTAACCCTTTGAATTATCTGAGAATACGGAAGCCCTGCCTTGTGGGTACAGCCCCAAGGCAGATAACAGGAAAGCTCTTCATTTATAAATACAAAGCTTAACCTGTGTTCTCATATTTAAATCAACAAAGCTAGAAAATATTTTAAGACATGCTGAAATAGGGGTTCCTTAAAGCCTCAGCATTGATACTTTTTTCTTACATTCACGATTAAGTTAAAACAGTGTTACAAACCATTTATTGTCATTGTCTTCAAAGCGAAAGTTCAACATTGTGGGGTTTTTTTTAAGTTTTAAAAAAGCTACATACCAGCCTGGTTTTGATGCTGTGACAGCAATAAAAAAAGGAATGAGAAGATTGAAAAAAGAGCAGCCAGGAACTAATGAGCTTTACATAAATATATGCTGAAGCAATTAAGCAGTGTTAATTACTATGACAGCAGTTAATTGAATATAATTAGATATTTTAAGCCACTGACTAAGGCACAGTTAAGATTAATTTTATTGAGATTAATTGTAAATAAGAATAGATTAACTGTGTTTTGACAGGCAAGCAATAGAACAGGAATCAGCACAGACCCCAAAAATCATATATTATTTTAATGTCACGCCTCAGAATCATCTCCTCAATAAACATGACTTTTCAAACCCAAACAGACAGGAATCTTGACGAAAAACAAACAGCTTGCAGAGATTAAAGAGTCTTTTGTCTTTTTACATGTACATTTCTTTTAGCAGACTAAATTAAGCAAGTCTGGTGTACATTTTTAGGAAGGAACATTTCACACTGAATGTAAAACTGTTCTATCACATACAAAATCCATGCAGCTGTGCGGAAAATGGTCCAGATGGCATAAGCCTATAAAACACCATCAAATGAGAGACAGTAGGGCCTTCCCAAAATGATAAAGTCACAATTGATAAGTGACCTACATTCTCTGATATGTATTGTTTCCTCCTTGATCTAGGATCTTCACATTATAATTAACCATGAATATTCAGACCACCACACTTTTAGAAGTACTAGCAATGCACATCCACCTTAAAAGAATAAAACCTTAATAACCCTCCATTCATATATGACTCAACCAACATCACTCAACAGTAGACTTTTACACCACTTACATTAATTTGGTGGAAATGTTTATTTTTAGATAGTCTTCAAATACAACCTCAAACACACTCACTATAATAAATCCTGCATGCTTTTTAATAAAAATCACCAAAAAAATCCTGATATATCACTAACAGGCTCACCTGATTACAAAATAAATCAATAGGTGATTAATACAATATTTTAAAGCAATACAATGTATATAGTATGTATATAGTGTGTATATTCAATACCTTTCAGCTCTAAATTGAAAAAGGCTTTACAGTATTGCGCATGCCCCTACATTGACTACCAACTTCTTTGCAATGCCTTTCGTCTTTTAGAATGAAAATCCAAAAATGGTCTGTGAAACAAGGCTACAACAAGCCATTCTGCAGTGAAAGATTTTAAATCATCCAGCCTCTTCTAATAGACTTGAGACTTATTGAGGTAGAAACCATAAAAAATGAAGAAGGGAAATTTAATCCCTGAAATATTGATTTGCACATTAATATCATATAGGCAGAGGGCAATTTGGCTTCATGGAAATGACACATTGTCGACCCTTGGTGAAGTCAGAGCCAATCTAACTGCTGAACATGTCTGAATCTCAAGAGTTATTAAGGGCTTCCCTTCTTGCCTATATGACTTTTCTCCAGCCTACCAATGCAATCTTAAATGTATTATCTTTAAGAAATAATTGTAAAACCTCAGGGGTTTTCCAGTTAATGGAAGGAAGGCTAAACCACATCAGATTCTGAAATGCAACATTAAACCCTTGCAATCAACAAAACCACCTCAATTCTCATCCATCCAGTGCAGGATCTAATACTGTTATTAGAGATAATCAAATTTCATTGTGTAAATTTAGGCTCATGGTCAGAATGGAAGCAGTAAATTCTGCAATATTAAACACTGATTTTTCTCAGCACTTCTTTTCACAGTCTCTGCTGGTGAACAAGAAAATCTTTGGCTTTATTCTTTAAAAGAAACACAACCTCACGTCAGTGCTAAAAGATACAAGGAATACACATCTATTTCCCTGTCCTCTACATTTTTGAAAACAAGCTAGTATCATTCAAAATCCCACCAAGCAGGTACTACCTACTACTATCAGTGACTTATACAGATGGTTTACTTGACCTTTCTTTGTTCTTTGAGTAGATTTCACTTTTGAAGATTTATGACTATTTCCCTGTCTTTAATTGACCCTATATGTTCATTACCATAAAAACGAAAACAACTGATACATGTTTAGGTTGCAGAAACCCTTCAAAGCTCAAGGCATTGCCTACAGGATGCTACAGCCACAGTGTGTGGATCCTACTGTATGAATATTCAGCCAGGCTCACTGAATAATCCAAGTGAGCCCCAGCACTCAAGCCAGGTGCAAGAGGTTAAAACAGCTGGCTAGCCATCTTTCATTTTGGTATGTCTTCCTGCCGCTTGAAACAGCAAGCCTAGAAAACTTGCAGATATTGCCCACCACCACCACAACTGCTTTATTGTATTTTTTTGTCCTGGTGTTGTTGTTGTTTTTAAAATAAGGATTTTTATTATTATTATTGCAGTTGCTACAATTTTAATCTATTTTGTAGAAGACCATTATCAGAAGAGAAAGAAATTGTTTCAAAGTAACAAGCTGAATAGGAAATGGGAACAATAAGAATTAAAAGGTCTTTTCTCTTCCAACCTTTATTTTAACAGTCTTTTCCACTGCCCCCCTCCCTTCCCATCTAGGCTTTAAAAAGCAAAGTCCCTTCTCCCTTGCCTTGTTCTGTCAGTTTTGTCAGTAAATAGAAAGTAAAACAAGGGTTGATGGCACTGAGAGTGTTACATACCCAGACTGTGTTTTTGCATTGCTCTCAATGGAAGCGATCGATGCCCATGTCACAGTGGTGTCCCAATCGCAGCCAAGTCTCTGCCTCAATCTAACCAACAACAGGCAGGGCTTCCAAGGCTGCTGCTCACTACCTCTTCCTTCCATCCATCCACTTAGACATCCACCAAACTCTCAAAGACAGAATAAACTACATCTGCTCTTCAACCACCGCTCCTAAGGATCGAGCCACTGGAAATCCTTCCAAAGGGGAATCACAATTGCAAATATGAATATAGGAGATATTTATCCACCTTCAACATCATCAACCCTCTCCTTTTTTTTTTCCTCTCTCTCTCCCTGTCCTTTGCCAGCTACCTGATCCTTGATTAAAAATGGAACAGGGTTAATAATAATACGGGAGGAAAAAAAAGACGATCTGAATGGAGGAGAGGAAATGCAACTGTCAGATAGAGGGATAGTCAGACTTCCTGGGTGACCCTGGCGGGGTCTGGCTCAATGTAAATCCACCATCTTCAGCCTGGCAAGTTGTCTTTGGGTTGAGAGGCAAGAAGAGGAGGAGGAGGAGGAGGAGGAGAACGGGGGAGGAGGAGGAGGGTGTGTGTTATTGAATGGGAGCGAAAAAGCCTCCTCGGGACGGCGCGGAGGCTGAACCCGGCTTGCTGAGCCTCCTCTCTCGGCTGGGCCCAGTGCCCCGAGCAGCCGAGGAGACGGAGACCCCCCTCCCCCTCCGGCCGGCAGGTAACAAAAGAAAAAAATATAAGTGTGTGTTTGGGGGGTGAGGGGTAGGGCTGGACCGCAGACGGGGGGGGGGCAGGTAGGGGGGCTGGAGCCGTAAGGGGGCATCGGCTGGGGCAAAGTTTCCAATCCCCCCGCCACCCCATGACTACAGGCGACTCGAAGCTCGGGGAGGCCGGCGGGAGAGGCAGGCAGGCAGGCAGGCAGGGGCGCGCCCGCCCCCGGCTGCC
>NW_015172019.1:593858-601708 GCF_001447785.1 Gekko japonicus | reverse complement strand
GGGGGGGGGAGATAATTGCTTTTTAAAAAACAGAGCCGAGAATCTTGGCCCCGGTCCGCCTCGAACGATGCCGGAGCCCGCAGAAGGGGCACGGAGACGGGGGGAGCCCGCGGCTGCCTTCGCCACAAAGGGAAGCGGCGGTCGAGGCTTCCGCAGCCCGGCTAGCAGCGGGGCCGCAGTGGTTCATCCCTCGGGCGAGGCGGCGGCCAGCCGGGCTCTCGGGGCAGGGCGCAGCGCTCCGGGGGCTGACGCCCAAGGAAAGGCAGCAGCCCACGCTCCGCTAACGGGCTCCTCTCTTCCCGCCGCCAGCCGCGGCACTCGCCCTGCCCGGCTGCTGCAAAACACGGCCGGCACCCCCACCTCTCTCCCCGGCCGCGCCGCCGCCGCCGACACACACACACGCTCGCGCGCACACACACACACACACCCGGAGGCACTCGAACCCCGCGCAGCCGAAGCCGAAGCCGAGTCGCTGACCCCCAAAGGCACCCCCAAACTTTCCCCAGAGGCACCACGCTCCGGAATCCAGGGTTACGGGGGGGGGGGGGGCAACGGAGAGGCAAGGACTTTTGACAGCGTGCCACGGTTCCAAATAAGACCATTTCCCCAGCTCCATTCTTTAAAAAAAAAAACACAAAAAAACCCACAAAAATCACCAAAAAGAATCTCTTCTGCTAAACGTTTCAGATCCTCCACTTAATCCAAAAGTTAGAGCCTGGTGGGAGGGGGGGAGGAACACCCCCCCACACACACACCTTTCCAGAATTTAAAAGAGAAGGGGGGGAAAGTAGCACCCCCACTCCCATAAAGCAGTACCTAAAAATGGGGAAAGAGGCAGAAAAGGGGGGTGAGAAAAGGAGAGACAGAGAGGATCTGGGGATGGGAGTGTGTGTATGTGTGCCAGAGAGAGAGAGCGAGAGAGAAAGAGGCAGGCAGAGAGGGAGAGCGAGAGCGAAATATCAAAGATTGTGCAAGATCAGCCTGGAAAGATAATCGATACTCGACCTAAATTTAACACAAACTACTCAATAAAAGTTAAAGAAAAAACTTACTTTCCATTTCCCCTCGCAGTTCTTACTGGATCTTCGCCTCTCTGTTTTGTTTTGCTTTATTTACTTAACAGCTGATCACATCCAAGTAAACGACAGAAGGTTCATTAAAAAAATAAAAAAAAATAATCCGCCAACTTTATTGGGTAAAAATAAAAATGATTGAGCAAGAAGTGGGGAGCATGGAGCGGTCCTTTGGGGTCCGGGAGTTGTTAAAGCATGTGGCGACCGCGGTCTCGCTGTTCGGTTGTGAAGGGGTTGGGAAAAGGAGGAAAGGAAATGAAAATCCGATATGTCTTTATTCTGCTAATTATTATCGTTTTAGCCCTGTTTAAAAAAATGGCTGATTAAGTTGAGTGCGCATGTCTTTGTGTGTCTATTCCCGATATGCACTCTGGGAATGAGAGAGAGAGAGCGAGCGAGCGAGCGGGGGGGGGGAGAGAAGAGAGAGAGAGAGAGAGAGGTGTAATTAGTGAGGTGATCAACATTCTCCAGACTGCAAATGACGCGCAGTCCGGACTTACTGCCGCTGCTGCTGGGGGCTCGTAGGGGCTGCGGGAGCCACACCGCTGGCCCCAAAGCAGGACGGGCAGTAGGGAAGCAGCTCATGGACACAAACACAAGTCTGCAAACTTCATTAGTAACACAGACACACACACACAGACACACAAAGTAGATGGCTGGGGAAAATTAAAGAGAGGGAGAGAGAGGAAGAGAAGAGGCAGAGAGGAAGGAAAGAAGATTTGCTGTTCTTAACTGCTCAGGAATGTGAAAAGATATGGGTGCAAATTAATTATTCCTCCCACCAGGGAAGTTCTTTCTTTCTCCCCCCCCCCTTTCTTTTCTTTCTTTCTTTTTTTTTTTAAAGGAAGAAAATATGCCTGGGATAATGAATGTGGAATGTGCCTCTGTATGGAAAGGGAATAAGTCTGAGATCAGAAATTTTTGCTCTTATAGCCAGAGAATCATTTGCATATTATTGAGGATTTATTTACACACACATACATATTGTGAACACAGGGACATTATATATGTATCTATAGCTCATATATACGCACATATGAAATATGCATTATTACATACACACATGGCAGGTTAATCTCCCTGGTGTAACTGTTAGAACTGCTCTACAGAAGTAAGTTTATATTAGCAAACAGTATTTTTAGCATTTAATAGCAACAGTAAACAGATTTACAAAGAGGAGGATATCCCCAGTGTAACTACCCCCTTTTCCCCTTGGAAGGAGAAAAAGAGGGGATATATTTGTCCTTGGGTTTACCAGAGATATGCTTGATATGAAAAGAAAGGGTGGCATTGGGCTATAGGCAATAATGAACAGATACCATTATACATAGAATCTCCTACAAATCTTCTCATGCAAAGGACGGAAAGCAATCACTTCTCATTTGAAAATCTAATTATCTTAACCTAATACTACAGATGTGATGTGAATATGAGTGACACTTTCATTAAAATATAATTAACTAAAACTAGGAACAGAGATACTTTGAAATACCCCCTAGTGAAGATTAAAAATCATGTCTATTCAAAGAGCATCCAAACACACGGCAGGGACACCTTTCTCTCTCTCTCCCTTCACATTACTATGATTATAGAAATCAAAAGACCACAAAAGCAAGAGTTAAATATAAAGGATATTTACAATCCCAAAGACTTTGCACAGGTGAACCATAACCTTCCAGCTGACATGCCTTTGAAGTTTCTGATTCCTGGGATACACGTCAAAACCTTGTATTAGGCCTTAAGCATTAAATACCAACAGAAAGGTTTAACACAATCCCCCATAAAAACAAGGTATAAATATGCATCTTTTCAGGCATATAAATATGTATCTTTTGGGGGCAAATCTTAGAGTTAATGCTAACAGGCAAATCTGAACTTGAGGAGGAATGAACGCATTGACGGGAAAGAGGAGGCACAGGCCAGAGACAGTGAAGCACCCTGCTGAAAACAGATGTTTTAAGGTCATGGTGAAGGTACCTCATATTTGGAAAGAGAAAATTGATTGTTAAAAATAATGTCCACATCGAAGTCCAGTACTCCATGGCCATCCGAAAGACAGAGTAACTTCATAGGGACTTAGAGGAAAGTAACCACATCTAGCAAACTTCAATGAAATCTCTGAACCTAACATTTAATGTTAAAGATATGGCACACTAGGGTTTCAAGGGAGTAACCTGAGTAATTAGATCTACTCATCAATGACCTACTACAGAAACTGCATGTAAATGTATTGTGTGCAAATCAGAAAGTAGAGTTTCAAAAGAAATGGGAGTGTATGCATGATTGTTTTACAGAGAAGAACCAAAGATACTAACAATGGCAAAAATTAAGAGAGCAATCCAAAACATCTACTCAGAATCCTACTTGGGTCTATTCCATGGGGCTTACTCCCAGGAAAGTGTTTTTAGGAATGTCCTTTAAGTCTCCCTAAACCCTGCTTTTCACTAAAATGGGGTGGGGTGGGGGGTTAGACAGAAAATGGTCCATTTGGCTCTTATTGTAGCAGGAAAGAGAGTCTAAACTAGCAAGATACATTGGCCAGTCGAGGACATGTCTGAAGGATGGCAGTCCATTTCCTAACCCAGGGGACAATTAAATCCAGTCTGATGAAGAAACACCTGAGAAGAACAATGCTTCTAGTTCAAATGCAAGCGAAGCAGCCAATACATTTAGGCAGCAGGAGTAAGCAAAGACAGGATGTTGCAAAAATCCTCCCTTTATAGATATCTACAGTTTTCCAGATCAAGATTACTAGAAACTTCGAAGATCAGATCATGCCATAAGCAATTTTATGCACATTTTCTCTCTCTCCCTTTTCTTAGAAGGGATGTAGTTTCTTTTTAACAGTGATTCTTTACAGCTAAGGGAACAAAGAGGGCGAGTCCACTTTTCCAGGTTTCTTCCACCACTGCTTTTTTTCTTCCTACCGTTTCTATTTCGCTCCCCACATTCACCCGCACCTTCCTTTCATCTTTCTTTTTCTCCCATCCCAGCTTTTCCTAAAATAGTAGCTATTGGGATGGAAAAGGCACTCCGGGATGTTAACAGTTTAGAAGAAACCCGGGGATCGCCACGTAGCTAAGAAAAAATCGAAGGAGGTTAATTCCGAGAGGCGGCAGCAGCAGGTTGGGGGGGGGGAGGTGATAAGAGTGGAGTGCGGCTCTAGGAAGGGAAGCAAGCAGCAGCCAGGAGCCCCCGAGGGCTGGCTGGCTGGCTCTCTCTTTCAAGAGGGTTCCCCCAGAAGCTCGGCCAGGGTTGCAAGCCGGCTTCCCCTCCCTTCCTGGCTCTCTCCTCTCGCTTGCTCAGCTGATCGCCCCAAGACCTCTGCTTAACCTCTCCGCTCCTTTCCGCTGGTCCCTAGGGCACCCCTCCCAGGCAAACTTCTTCTCCTCAAGGCTACCCACGCAGATACTGGGGGGGGGTCTCCCTCCCCCAGGGGGCAAGAGAAAGAAATTTCATCGTACAAGCCCCGCGCGCGCGCACTCACAGACACGAGAACAGACCGGGTTAATGACGTTATGTTTCACCGGGGGGGGGGAATCAGACTGTCCGGCCTCAGCTGCCGCCCCCACGCCCCTGAGCTGAAACAACTTACTGGACCGCCTGAGCAAGGGGTTAAGAGCAAGCCCTGGCCGCTCTCTCTCCCAGACAAAGACCCTGCCAAGCCAGCTGGGAGACTTTTGCACCGCGTTGTATTGCCTTCGCCCAAACCAGCGCAGCGGACGCACAGGGCCAGGAGGAGGATATACATAATTACAACCTCCCCTCTTTTTAATAACCCGACATAATTCCCTAATAAATGGCCCGCCTCCCCCTCCCCCCCCAGCCCAAGGTTTTGGATCCGTGCCTTTTGAAAGCGTTCCCTAAGTCTATAGATGAGCTCAGTTTGAAACGAGGTATTACAAGATCTCAGTGTTAGAGACCCCTTTATCTGAGCCACAGACACTTTCAGATCCTGAGACCCCCTCCTTCCTCTGCCTTTTTGTTGTCTCTTCTCCTCCCGGGGGCTATTTGACAAAGGCAGTATGTTAACTAACATTTTTGTTTAACTCAGCAACTTCGTTTCAAAACACACTTAAAACACACACACACACACACAAACCCTGAGAACAATCTTCCGGACCTTTTGGAGAGGGGGACGAGTTGACACTTCAGCAAAACCGCGTGGATTGTCAATATCATTATCTGAAAATGCCACCCGGAAAAAAAAAATCTCTACTCAGATTAGCGGAGATGACAGCCCTGTTTGGTTTTTAAACCGTAACGAGCTACCTTTAATAACTGTCCAGTCCTCACCCCAACACAGTATGGAAACCAAGATGCTCGGGGGGAGGGGGGTGGTTTGGGAAAAAAATCTGACCAGGCCAAGCATCCAGGTTCCTGGCTGGCCTTTTTGTATGTGTGGTGGTGCTGCTGCTGCAGCTACTTGCTTTCAGCCACACACACACACACAAACACACACAGGCTCGTGCCCCGGCGCTACTAGAATGAAAAGCTCCTATTGCGGCCGTTTCCTCCCGGAGCCTTAAACAAACCGTCCATCCTCAGCTGCTTCCTTGAGGAGATCGTGGGCTTTAAATACCCTGAACCTGAGCTTCTTGGCTTGGATGGGAAAGGGCAACACGCGCGCACACGCACGCACTCCCTCCGACACACGCACGCCAGGCGAACGAGGTGGGTGAAGGAGCCGGGCGCCCTCTGGGCTCTTAGAGGTCAGCGCTTTGACAGTGCTTTGACCTCCCTCCCCTCCCGGCAACCGCCCTCGTGTTTATCAACAAAAACAGCCAGGAGGACGAGCCCCAAACAATGGCAATTCACCAACTTCACAGACCTTTCCCTGGCTCTTATGCAAATCCCGGGGAACTACCGCTTACCAACAGCCCCACGGCACAACAAACCCCTCCAGAAAGCCCCAGAGCCCACTTCCAGCCACGCCACAGCCCAGGGAAACGCTTCACCTTCTCCGTCTGAGGAAAGCAAGGCGGCCGGGGGGTGGGGTGGGGATGGGGACAAGACAGAAGGATACCAAAAAATGAAACGATCGGTACGAAAAAGGACGCAAGAACAGAAAAGAGAGCGGGAGAGGCAGTAAAACGACCAACACATTCAACAGACAAGAAAGGAAATTTATACCAAAATCCAACAGTTAACATTGCCAATAAAACAGGAACCTTTGTTGTGTAAGACAATATGCTAAACTACCTTTGCGGCAAACAGTGATTATAAAATACCCAGGAAAAAGTTATTTTCGCCCAAGGAGCCAAGTTTTCAAAAGAAAACGTGTAGATTTTACAGCTAAATAAAAGCCACCACCTCTGTGTTGTCCGTAAAAACTACACATAAATTAGAAGTACCGTTAAAAGAACCCCTCCAGCAAGCAACATCTGATCTGACTTACCGGGAAAAAAAGGATAATTTAAACCACATTTAATTACAAAAAGCAGTAAGCGAAAAGTAAATCAATCAATGCTTTCTCCCAAAAATGTTGTCCGCCAAGGTATAGAAATGATAATTCTTACAGTTCTGCATTAAGGGCAAACTGAAACTCCACTCTACAGGAACTGATTGCGCAGGAGGGAAATGCAAAAGGGGCTGTGAGGGAGAAATGGGGGGGGGGGGGGGAAAGATTTTCAAATTTTTGTTTAAAATGATGACGATCAGAAAAGCCTGATGAAAAAGTTAAAGAAAATATACCTCAAGAGGAAAAAGACCATCTCCTTTTCTTGTCTATCAGTCTCCAGTTAAAGCATATGGAAAATGTTTTCAAAATGCCTAGATTTGGCACATTGTCATTGCAAAGAGAGGAGCGCGGTGATGCTGTTATAGAAAACGGGAAATAAATTCAGGATTGGGTGCTGTCTCCTTCAATGCGGATTTATCTAAATTTAATTTAATATTCCGCAATCACTGTATGATCGCATATAATTCACCAAGATTTTAAAGGGCTTTACTTAAATACATGGACTGTGGGCACCAAATCATCTACCCAATTTAATTCTCTTGCATTTGTGCCCCCCCCCCTCATTAGACAAACTTTAAATTGCAAGTTCAAATAATAAAAAGGGTAGAGTAATAAGGTTTGGTTGAGCAAAACATTAGCGGGAGTGCTGGCTTTAGTAAAATCATTCAAAACATAAAATCAAAAAGCACAAAACGGCTGTTTGTAAAACATTAAACCTTTAATCGATTTATTGGCATCCTGATCGATTAGATAAACGGAAATCTATAACAAACATAAAAGCATTTAAAAGATTTCCTTCTCATTTCTAAACAAAACTTTTCTTTTCCGCAGAGAAAAAAAAACCTTATCAAACGACTAACAGGAAATTCTTCAGATATCAAATTACGATAATAAAATTATTTCCACATGGAAGGGGATAATGACAATGATGATAGTAATTATAATAATGAATAATTCAACAGCCCTTTGACATATATAGAAAACCTGATTCAGAGCAGCTCTTGAGAGTAGCTAGTTTTAGGGGGAAAACATTTTATCAAGAGAAATTGACTTGAAAACTGACATTTTCAACTAGACTGACAATTCAGGGGTAACTGCTAAAGTTATGCTAATTTTTCCCACTATCAAAAGGAACCCTGACCAGTGTTCACCGAAAGCTCTGCCCTTTCAATCGAGTTACTATTAGTAAAAATAAATATGTAAATACACCAGCGCCATCTGAATTACAGGAACAAATTTGTGCCTGCATGCTAGGCTGGGAGGAGGTGGTTAAAACTGAAAGGTGTGTGGGGGGGGGGGGATTTTCTCCTTAATAA
>NW_015172019.1:587323-592323 GCF_001447785.1 Gekko japonicus | reverse complement strand
ATAGGGGGCAGAAAGATTTAAGGACAAGAAGTCCTCGCGAAGGTCACCCTATAGCTCTTTTGCCCCTGCAGCTCCCTTCGCCTCACAGATGGGGAGAGTCTTTTGCATACGAGTCTCTCTCACCCCCTTTTTGTCAAGAAATATCTCTCCCCCCCCCTCCGGTTTTTCTCTCCCCGTCTTTCAGACCCCAGTCTGTATAAACACAACACATTAACCTCGCCGACTGGGAAGTCGGTTGCCAAGTTTACCGTTGGGACTAAGAGCTCATTACTAAGGTCCCGTAGCATGCTCCGCCCACTTCGTTAACAACACAAGGTTTTTGAGGAGGTCAGTGCGATAACATGGCAGCTTGGCTTAAAGAGCCTTCACTTTGTAGCTCTCTGGGGCGGGGACTTTATTACTTACCCCCACACCACCTCTTCCTGATGGGTGTTTATGCCCCGCAGTGCCCTTCCTCCCACTGTTCCTCCTTGGGGACCTTTTCGCCTCAGTTTGGGCTGCCTTTTCCCGCTCTAACTCCAATCCTTGTCGTCATTGGCCAAATCTGTCGAGAGAAGAGAAGCTGGTGTTATGGCAACCTCGGTCAGCCTATTAGAACCCGCGCCAGACATCACCTTTCTGTGGCTCCAAAATGGCCGCCGCTCATTAAATGTGTGTAGGCTCTTTATACAGAATCGGACCATTGGACTATCAAGGTCAGTATTGTCTCCTCAGACTGACAGTGAGTTTTCAGGACCTCAGGCGGAGATCCCTTGGTCCTTTTCTTTGGATACAAAAGAGAGGTAAGGGAAAGAAGTAAGTAGCCAAAGCAAGCAGGAATAAATGCTTGAAGTTTATATAGAGCATGGTTCACATGTTACAGGCACCCTTATAGCAGGCTTGTGAAACAGGCCTGTTTCTTATCCTCGAATTGGAGAGGGAAGGACTCAGAGATAGTGGCTTGCATCAGGCCACCTATTGAGTTTGTGGCTGAGATTGGATTTGAACCAGTAACCTGGGCAATTACAGGTGGGTCTATCAGATCATATTACATTGAATATTAGTTCAGTCTTGGGAGCCCTTATGGCTGAAATGTGATTTATAAACCCCTGCATATATATATACAGGCAATGGGAAATGGAGGTAAGGGTGGAAATGCAAGAAAAATATAAATTGCAGATTTATATGAGGTACACTGGACAGGTTACAAGTGGTGCACAAATCCTCCATGCAACCTATACACATTTCAGCATGTTCCTAGTATGGTTGTCAACTCTAGCTTGGGAAATCCCTGGAGACTTGGAGGTGGCAGTTGGGGGGGGGGTTGTGTCACCATAGTGTCCATCTACCAAAGTTGCCATTTCTTCCCAGGGGAACTGATAGTTTGGTTATCATTTGTAATTCTGAGAGAATTCCAGCACCTCCCCCAGAAGCTGATAACCGTACTCCCCTCTCCTATAATCTTTGCCATCTATTTTGTAGATTGAGGGTATGCAAAGAGGGTGAATCCACTCATAGAGGTCTCAAGGGAAGAAGCAGTCATTGCCAGGCTGAAAAGAGCGTAATGTCCTTCTTCAATACACAGATTACACACACGTGCACCCCACCAACAACTTGGGTTCAACGTACCTAAAAAAACAGACACTCTTAAGTGTGGTGGAAGTGGTGAAGTGGTTTGAACGCATGTTCTTTGCCTTGAAGACAAATGCCTCAGGACTCAGCAAATGTGTCTTCATATTAGTTAAGCCATCTTTAGAATGCATACTAATCCTTTTCACAAAGCATAGCACATGCAATTAAATAACAGAGGGAGGAAGTGGCTAATATGTACACTTTTTGGCTAAATGCATGGAGTGCAGGACAGTCATGATCACAGTTCCCTCACTATCAACATGAATTGAGCATGCACACAAAAGCTTATACCCAGAATTAAACTTGGTTGGTCTAAAAGGTGCCACTGGACTCAAACTTTGTCCTGTTGCTCCAGACCAACACGGCTGCTCACCTGAATCTATTAACATGTGTTTGCTGAAATGGGATTCTGACTTCATCGTAAGAGAACTCACATGTTCCATTGTGACCCTTAAGACTAACTGAGAGACCCTTTACTTTGCCATCTCAAGTTAACCCTGCAAGGGAATCCGAAGAATTCTCAGTAGCATTTCAGCAGCTGTGGGCTGCAGGTTAACTTTTAATTTGATAAAACAATTTGAAGGGTATCTTTTACTTCAAGGCACTCCTGTAACTTGGTCCTCTCACCATTTTTCTAATGTATCACAATTACAAAACAAAGATTTCCGCAATGAAAAATACTTATCCCATGGGTTTTTTACTCTAATATTGCTACTGCTTTTTTTTCTTTTTAAAGAAGATGTTATCCACTCTAAGCTTTTGGGACAGGGCTGGAAATAAATACATGAAAATAAATTAATATCTTGTATCTTCCATCAAGTTAATAGAATACAGCAAGGTATAATTTAACCTAAGGCATAACTAAATTTAGCACAGGACTCAACAATAATATTTATAAAAAGAAGTGGGTGTCTTTGAGCCAAGCATAGTACATTCACATCACACCGTGATCCTATATTATCTCTACAATTAGGAGACAGGGTTTTCAGGGCAGGTACTAACTTCTAGAATTAGAAATTAACCATCATAATACAATAATTTCTTGTGGTATATACCATTTGCTTCTGCTACTGTGTGTGTGAAATCTGCATGTCACAGGAACATAATGCATACTTACCCATTTCAGAAGATGCAAGTTTGCTTGTTTCAGAATTTAGCATAACAGATTCGCTAGTATATTTAGAACTCTTAAATTCTGATTATGAATATATTTGGATATTTGATTTGAACAATACATTGACAAATTGTTTGTGTGTTTTTCTAGATATAATTTTAAAAATTGCAGGAGCCAGGGAAATACTCAGTTTAAACTTAGTAACTGCTGCAGGGAATGGCAGTTGTCATATCCTGTACAACTAGTTTGTTCACATAATTTGTCCTCCATTCTGCAATAGCAGGGGGATTCTGTTACATAATATTTGTACCTGTTTTCATTTGATGAGTATCAGAGGATATTCTGTCCATTCTCCAGATGTGGAATATGGCATCTAGATCAAACAGCACACCCTAGACTTTGACCATGTCTGAGAATGGAAACCTAGACTACAAATCTCAGCCAGTTACTGACCTATAGATGGAAGAAAGTTATATGAAGCTCAACAGCTTGTCTCAGCCCTCTACAGGTGTGCCACTGAGACTTACTGTGGAGCAATTTAAGGCTCTTTGCCTTAGGCATTCCTTTCCCTAAAGTGAAGTGGCTATTGGAGTTTAAGAGAGAAAACAAATGCTACACTAAGGAGAGAGGTTTTGGTTTGTCATATAAGCACCTCTTTGCCTCTTCCTCATAAATCTCTAGAGGGTGGCCTATAAGGCTCAAAGTCAACAAAGGATGTGTGATTCATACACCACTAAAGCAGATGTATTTGTATTTCAGCTATTTTGGTCTTGTTTAGTTCCATGGAGTGAATTATCTGTGTTTGTGAGCGGCTGGGCAAGCTCAGTAGTAAATACGACTTAATGGTAGAGTCCCAGTAAAGGTCTTCTTCCACCAGTCTTTGGACACACTTTCCACTGCATATTCAATGTCCGCAGAGCATCATTTACACAAAATTGCTCTAGCCTCTGCAGCACATTTACTTGTTGGGATGAGGAGAGCAGGACACCTTACAAGAGGATCTTCAGGGCTTCCAGCAAGACTCTGCTATCATGAACCTCAGTTTTATGTGTTTCATGAAGGGTTTTGTGAGCAAATTAAAATGGCAAATGCAGCAGAATGCAGCATAGAATGCCATTTTAATTTCAGCTGCAATTCTGAAAGCTGCTCTTTGCACTACTACTAAAGCAACTCCTTAGAATAAACTGGAACCTATTTTTTATAATGTCATTTCTAGTATTTTGTGAATGGCACTGAAAGTCATTTAAATCCTGATAGCCAGAGCTCATGTCTTTGCTTATTCTTGACTAGTTGACAGTAACAACACGCCATGTGATTGCTTCAGCAACTGCAGTTCATTGAGTTTTGAGGCCTATTCTAGATTCCAAATATACAGTAGAGGAATGGTGTCTCAGATTAAATTGGCCTACGGTTTTCTGACAGTGCCGAAGCACTCCTTTGAAATTGATGGAGAAATAAAGTTGATTAATTTCTCCCAGATTTCGTGGCAGCATTTTCATTGTTCTTGGTATAGACAGATATGACCTTTTAAAAAAATCGGCAACAAGATTTTATAGCCAAAAAATAGTTTGGTGAAGCAAATATTCTAGGCTGGTTTGTAAATTGTAGTTCAGGCAAATGGTCATCTAGTTTCTGACCAAAGTGCTGTACCTGGAAGCTCTTTTCCATAGAAAACCTAGGAATAGTCTCCTATAGATTGCTTCAACTAATCTTGGTTCTCTTTCCTCTCTCCTGCCCAAAATAGTATGGTATTTAGTCACATGCCTAATACAATTCTTGTTCATTAATTTTTGTGCTGTACAGAATTTTGAATCTTTGGAATTCAATATTTTGCTTGCATAGCTAGTTACCTAAAAATTCACTGGGGGGGGATTCTTCCTCCTCCCTTCCGATAATTCACAATATAGATATGTACATAAATGGAAAGGAACATTTAAAACAGTGTAACTAAATAGTTCCTCATCAGGCTTGTAACACTACTTACAAACTTTCATTAGTTAACAGTCCAATACAAAATGTACTTTTAACAAATATTTGCACTGGAATGTTGCTGGATAAATTATAATACCCCTCAGCCTTGAAATTACTGTTTGCCATTGAAAGGCCTCAAATTGTCTAAATGAAAGCATGCCTGTAGTAAATCCACATGGAATTAAAATTGTGTGTGTGTGTGTAAAAAATGTTACTGATTAGAAAAATGGTGCATATTCCCAAATTCACACCTGAGAGTAACACACTTTACAGAAACATAGGCTTTAACAAAATGTTTAGTATT
>NW_015172019.1:574557-587313 GCF_001447785.1 Gekko japonicus | reverse complement strand
CTGAAGGAACATGATAGCATATAGGAGATGATCCACATTTATTTTTTGTGATCAGTCTAGTGCATTTCTCAGTTACAGAAGCATACCAGTATCGTGACAAGAAAGAAAGATATTGCAATCCTTCCATATTGTATGGTACTAAGTGCATGACAGAGTATTTGATGTAAGAATTTTAAATGCTTGTAGCAGCTGTTTTTTAAAAAGGTTTCTTTCTATTTTCTAATAGAACATGGCAAGAATTTAAATTAGTGTGTGTAGAAAGCCAACATTGCTTAAATAAATTAGAAATATTACTGAATTAAAAATTCAGTGTAAAATGTTTAAATATTTTAAAAACTAAGCATATTAGAAAGGTCCTATATATTTTGGGAGCATTGCATAAACTATTTGAATATAATAGAGTCTGATAACAGGGCTTTTTAAGTAATACTTTTTAAGTTAAAGATGATTCATGAAGTAGTTCCATTTTGTTCTTTGAAGAATTTGTTACTTAGGAGTTGGAAAATGAAAGTAATTCAGTGTTTGAAATAAGTTAAAATTTAGAAAAATATTTAGAATATATAAAATATACTATCAATTATTAAATGGCTGTCTCTTGTAATCTTTACATCATATATAGAAGACTTTTGGTAGCTATATTTTCTGTTAGAAGGAATTCATGTATGAACAATGTTTATAAATATTACCTGTACTGTGGCTTATTTGTCCTTTCAACAGATTTCCTTTTACATATCATTGGCAGCCTTGTGAAATAGAACATCATTTTAGTATTTTATCCTTGTCAAAGCCACTTCATAGTGACTACCTTTAAAAAATAAGGTCTATCTATATAGTTTAGGAATTAATATAAATGTAAAATATTTCCTGTTAACTGAGCGTGACTTCTTCCCTTCATCCAGATTTGTGAATATGAGTAACATGAAATTCATCAGTGCAAAAACTATATCAATTTTTTTTAAAAGATTCTTTCATAGAAATATTGCTTTTTAAAAATGGGTTTTTAATTTTATCTGTTACATATTTTTATATGTTCTTAACTTCAGATAAAATGCTGTTGCTGTGGAAGTTTAAATATCTCTGCTCTGCAGTTATTTTTAACAATTTGATGCCCTGCATCTCTTTGGGGCTCATATATCAAGTGCTTGATAAGCAGCTGCCAGTATGCACATCTTTGTTTTTTACATACTATAATGGTGTATCTAAATGTATGTCCAGTTTTGTATAAATAGTCAATATTTCGGTTTAGTCCGTAAATGAAGGTAATAGAATTTATAAAGATCCTTTAATGCCGAACTCTTCAAAACATTAATATTAGGAGTTCCATGTTCATCTACAATAGGATGGATATGGTGTTTATAGAGTTCATTCTTGACCTTACCTGAGTAAGTACTTTAACTTAAAGCATGAGATGCACCTAGAGGGGTAATACATTGAGTTTAATAGGAAGACAGTTAATAACCTTTTTTCATCCTCATGCACTATCAATCATGGCTGTCACCAGTCTGCTGAATCAAAGCAAAAGTGTTCTTCACAGATGACTGATTAGAAACGCAAAATCACAAGATCCATCTTCATGGTCACTTTTATTATAGTCATTTTTAAACTGACAGCAACCTGCTCAGTTTCAGCAGCACAAATAGTGTCACTCAATGCAGCTAAGCATGAGAAGATGTTGGTTGAATTATACTTAAAAATAATTAGGCCCAAAGCCTTTTGTAGAAGCAAGGAACAGCCACATCTCCATCTTTTCATCACCAACCATAATCTGCCTTATATTGAAAATATTTTCATTCTTTTGACCATACTGGATTAAGAGGTTTTTAGGATTTCCATTACAATTTTACAATCCATGTATATTTTCCCCCCAATAAGGTACATACTTTTAAAAGATGCACATCTCAGTGCTCTAACCTCCAAGTTTGGCCTCTCTCATCATTCTGACCACATGATGCCTTTTCAGAAATCCTAACCATGCCTTCCTGACCACATTAGGTTTGTATAAAACATCCAACATGCTTTTCCTTTTAAGCCTCCCATGGACTTGCCCTCTCTTATCACTTTGTTTCCATATCTCTATATGTTCTTGCCTGTAACATTCACTCTTATATTTTTACCATACCCAGCCATCTGAATGTTTCCTTCTCCCACAGTGCTGGCTTTTCTTTTTTTGCTGGAATTGTCTCCCAGAATACCTTTTTAATACTCCCTCTCTTCTTTCCTTCAATTCTTTCCATGAAACATAGCTTTCTGTGAAGCCTTGGGCACAACTCCTGAGTCCTTACCCCATATTGAAAGTAAGTATAGCCACATATAACTGAACTGAATGCATATTCCTTCATTTTACTCATATTTTCACTTTTCCACCCTCTCTCTGTTGCCTCCTATTTCAGATATGAGACTGTAAACTCCACAGGGCAGGGCATTTCTTCTCATAATTCTATAAAACATTCATGAATGAAGATATTATATATATACCCTAATATCAGTAATAACAACAACATTTTCATCAATATGCTCAATAATATCAAAATTGCTTGACCCTTGCTTTGCTTGCACAAGAGTTCTTAGGATAGGGTTTCATCACTAGATATATGCAGCACAGTATAATAAGTCTGGGAATTTTCCTTTGGACACCCATTGTCCTATGGCAGCATTATTCATATTTCAGTCTACTTTCCATATTGTTGCAGACAGGCTCATAGCTAACAGAGGACCCATGGGGCCCAGCCCCCTTGTGGTTTTTACAGTCCCTCTCTCCCCGAGCCTCGGGTCCCCCTCCCCGCTGGGCTCCCCAATCGATCACCTTGCATTTGCGATAGATTGAGGGCAGGCAACAGGCTCTCCTCCTGGAGCATGCCCCAAGCAGCCTCTGAAGCAGTGTTGCTGTGAAGGGAGGGGGAGGGCTGCGGGTGCCAGCGGGTGGGGACAGGGTCAAGGCGAGCAGCAGCTCTTTAAACAGCAGGCGATCGCTGTGGGCAGGCAGGCTGGCTCTCCTCTGACTTGGAGCATGCCCTGAGCAGCCTCAGAGACCAAACTTGTGCTGCTGCAAAAGGAGGGGGAGGGCAGCGGGCACCAGGGGGCAGGCAGCAAATCTTTATTGGTTGGGCCAGTCCAAGAGCGGCATAGAGCCTGCCAGGTACAAGTGAAGCTGGCCATGCCATGTGATTTTCCTCCTCCTCCAACTGACCACAACCACTCTGAGAGCAGCTGCAGCAGTATGCAGAGAGGAGAGCACTAACTACAGCCTGCCTGCCTGAGCCCCACCTGGCCAGCGCCTCCTTCCTGGCTGCAAGTGTTCCCCTCCTCCGTCCTCCTCCTCCAATGTCATCATCCCCAGCAGCCTGGCTTCCTCCTTGACTTCCTTACTTGGACACAGGTGTTGTTATACATGCAGTTTTGTTGTGCACCTCCCGCCATTCTGTCCAGTAACCTTCTGTTGGGGCTGAGCCTGCAGCGCCTATGCCACAGTTCTACCACCTCCCCATCTCCCACATGCAGGACTCCAGATTAGAGGGTGAGATCGGCTGTGGGGGGGGGCAGGCAGCAAATCTTTATTGGTTGGGGCAGTCCAAGAGCGGGCTCTACACAACACTGGCATAGAGCCTGCCAGGTACAAGTTAAGCTGGCCATGCCATGTGATTTCCCTCCTCCTCCAACTGACCACAACCACTCTGAGAGCAGCTGCAGCAGTATGCAGAGAGGAGAGCACTAACTACAGCCTGCCTGCCTGAGCCCCACCTGGCCAGCGCCTCCTTCCTGGCTGCAAGTGTTCCCCTCCTCCGTCCTCCTCCTCCAATGTCATCATCCCCAGCAGCCTGGCTTCCTCCTTGACTTCCTTACTTGGACACAGGTGTTGTTATACATGCAGTTTTGTTGTGCACCTCCCGCCATTCTGTCCAGTAACCTTCTGTTGGGGCTGAGCCTGCAGCGCCTATGCCACAGTTCTACCACCTCCCTGTCTCCCACATGCAGGACTCTAGATTAGAGGATGAGATCGGCTGGGGGGGGGGGTAGTAAAGAAACAAAAGTTGTTGTTCTTGTGGAAGTTGCTATAGTTATTTGGGCTTGGAGGGGGGTAGGGGGCTTGGGCTCCTTTGGAATACATTACAGCTCAAGAAGAGTTGCAAAGATAATGCGGAATAGATTTTTTGTTAAGGTCTCTGGAATAGCAGCTCCCAGAGTGGAATAATAGCCCTTGGGTATAGTAGATACATTCTGGAACTAGAATGACAGCCCCGAGAGTGGAATGACAGTCCTTAGGAGTAGCAGGAGTATTCTGGCACTGGAATGACATCCCCTGGGAACAGAATCTGTGTGCTGGGACTGGCCTGACAGGTCCAGTCCCAACACACAGATTCTGTTCCCAGGGGCTATCATTCCATTCAGCGGCTTGTCATTCTAGTCCCAGAACACATCTTCTATCCCCAGTCCCAGAACACATCTTCTATCCCCAGTCCCAAAACACTTCTGCTACTCCCAGGGACTGTAATTTCAGTCCCAGAAAACATTTGCTACCCTCTGGGACTGTCAATCCAGTCCCAGAATGCTTCTGCTACTCTCAGGGGCTGTCATTCCACTCTGGGGCTGTCATTCCAGAGATCTTAATGGAAAATCCATTCCACATTTTCTTTGCAACTCTTCTTGTGCTGTAATGTATTTCAGTGGAGCTCATGCAAGTCAATTGACATTCCTGGTTACCATTATTTTCAATGGGCCTTCAAATCTCTCCCATTGTTTCCAATGGGCAATCCTGTCATTCCTTTTAGTACATCCCTGTTGTTGTGATTTTACTGTTGGGGAGGGTGTCTGTTGGGCAGTCTGGTACTTGTTTCAGTTCTGGGCATCTCCAGCTGGAATTGGAAAGTTAATATGACACTAAACACTTTGGTTTCTGTAAGGGGGGGGGTCTGTTTCCACTGATTTTCCCTTCCTTATACTTCTGTATTCAATATATATTTTTAAAAACTGTATAACTCTGGCCATTTTTAAGGCACTTGTATTTATTATTCATTTATTAGTTATCACTTAGAAGTATAAGCGTGGTGTGGCAGCTCCACATAGACATATAATGGCCAGCCCCACAAGCAAAACACTGGCCCACCGAGCAAAACGTTGTTAGCTACGGGGCTGGTTGCAGATCAGCCCTAGACATATGAAGTCCTGGGGGATGGGGATTGAAAAACAAGGGGGGAGTTGTATCTGAGGGCTTTTTTCAGTTTTTACAGTGGAAAATCTTTTTGAATGAGTGAAATGCTTTTAAAGACATAGTGGGCATGCTGTAGACTATACAGCTCTTAAATTCAAGATGCATTTCTGCACCTAGAAGGATACCTAATCTTCATGAGGGGAGCATACAGGGCTTTCATTGCTTCTCAACCCTTGTATGCCTTTTGTTGTCTTTTTGACCTGATGTGGTTGACCTTTTCATCTCTTCCTCAAACCACTATGGCACATTTACCCACAGAATGGGTAAAAAGTAGCTAATTTCCCTATCTTGCAGGAAGGAGAAAAAATATCAAAATATGTGGGGCAGAAACTGCGCCAAAGCCTCAGAGGAAAAGTGAAAGTTTCACTGAGAACTCATATCTCTAAACAGATAGCAAAAATTAGGGTACATGTGCTAAAATAGCATAGGATACATCATCTTGCAGTTTTCTTCTTGCATCTGTATAATGCCAGAATAATGACAATGCTTTCATATGCAACTTTGTACTACTGCAGTGGTTGGTGTGTCCTGGTTTAAGTATTACTATCAAATAAGAAGTTAAAATGTTTTTAAAAGATACATTTTACACAATGATAAACATTTTTAGTGTCCATTTTTAAAAGAGATACTGGAAAACAGATAGGGAAATAGAGTGCAATAAAAGAAGTAACCACTCCAGCATAACTCAATAATCAGAGAAGAATAAAAAAAATAGTTTTGGAAATATTTGGCTGAAATCTTCCAAACATTTTATATTCATATGTACCCATGCTTTATCTGTTTTGGGTTCCAAATAATGGCCCTATGGAACCAGATATAGTCCCATCTATGAAGGTAAGCAATTTTTTTTAGACTAACAAAATACCTATACGTGAGACTATATAGAAACAAAAATACTGTGCTCTGAGTTTCATGGCAGCAGGGCAGGATACAAATGATAATAATAAAAACATGGTGCTAGAACTATAGAATAATTATTTTATGGTTAATAAAATTGCACACCCTAGTCCAAGATGCTGAGCAAAAAGCAATGCCTTCTGCATTGTTCTTTAGAAACAATTTAATCCAGAACACTCAGATGTAAATTGATTGGCATGTAGATCCCAGACCTTCACTCATGCAGGGTTATCCCTATGATATTGAAATTGGGCCATTTATAATTGGGTGCAGACTTCAGGATTAGGTCTGTGCATCCTTAGAATGGATTTGCTGGGAATTACTATGACAGAGTTATGTTTAGGACACTTTACACAGTAAGACTGGGTTTAAGATGAATGGTAGAAATGCTAATACTCAGTTGACCCACCTTGTGGCTCGGGTCTTATTGTATTGATGTCAGTTACCTGAATTCAATGCCAAGGAACTCCAGTGCACACATACACAAGGGCTACTCTGTTCACTTCAGTGGAGAGGCCATTCTGAGCACATGCCACTTGTATGCAGAGAACTGCCTCCTCTCCCATTAAAAGGTGAAGCCTTTGCAAGCATGGAAACTACAGATACACACTGGAGTATTTGTAGAGCTCTTGATCTAAGGCATTGCAACCATGCAGTCTGAAGTACAAAAACACTGTGTTACACTTTCTATTCAAGAACTTATAAATATGAAATATATATACACACACAGAAAACCATGTTTGGAAAAAAATGTGATGATGATAGCTTTTTATCTAAGGCTTGGGAAAATTCTATATAAAAATACTGATTTTGGATTTCCCAAGTTTAAACATATCCTGGAGCGGCATTTGTTTGGTTGTATTGAAACCCAATAAAGACCCAATAAAGGCAACCGGTTTTCCAGTGAAAGGTACAATTTGCACATTGAAATAGTTGACTCAGTATACAATGTGCATTTTAAGTGACTAGGCAATCATGTAATAACTGTCAATACAATGTTTTTTAAAAAAATCTGGTAGTATGAATACGCTTTAATTCTAGTATCTAATCTATTACCTTCAGTTCCACAAACAGTGAGTACTCATTTTTATGTTTCTCAGCCACTACAGTGTAAGTGGTTACAGGTATCAACGTTTCAAATGTGTTTAACTTTACTACTCTGAGTAGAGTAACCTCTGTAATCGGAATGAAGGCAGCAGACTACAAACCATTATGGAAACATTAAATCTAATACAGCTTGCAGACCAGCACACTGAACTGTTGCCAAAGTGAACTTGTCCCTTTTAGAAAGGTTTATTGTGATTATGTTGGTTACCAGATGAGTTAGCGAAGCAGCTGCCATTTCCACTGTGGTAAGGAGGGTAGCTGGGCTGCAATCCTATTATCCTGATGTCTTTGTATGTTATTTTATAAATAAAGTAATATTTCTCTGTTGTGACTCATGAGACTGTACTATAGAATGGGACCAGGGTGAGAGGGGATTTAATAAGTTTTTAATCTGGTAAAAAATGGTGCTTCGGCTCTGCTCTTCATTCCACTTTTTGATCCTCTTTTGAAAAATGGGTGGTGGCTTGGCAAAGAGCTATCTGAAGACTTGATAATCAGGTAACTACTTTCCTGTATTTGAATATTCTTGACCCTGCCCATCCCAACCTCATTCACTAACATTAAACTTAAAAGGTTACACAAACTTTTTGAGGTATTAAGGTCCTTACGTTGAAATATCTAGACTAACTTTAAGCATGAACAGGAGAACCATTTTGTGTGTGTGTGTTTATAACAGAGAAACATCCTCTTGTCACTTATCTCCCTTATAAATAAAAGCCGAATGGTGGTGGCACTTCTCTAGAAAATTCCACACGTTCCGGAATTGGTTGGCGCCCTGGTGTATCACTCAGAATCTGTCCCTATCCACTGGCTGCATTGCTTGAGTCTCGCCTCCAACATTCTAAACAGTTTGCTGTTCCTCTCCCGCCCATAGCCAGTCAGAACACAGAGGTTATTTGCATATGCAACCTCATTGGCCTTTTCCTCGGAACACAGAGGTAGTTTGCATATGCGACTTGATTGGCTTTTGGCTCTAACATTCTAACCAGTTTTGCTCTTCTGAGGTAAAATGTGTCCAATATCCAGGTGAGGGCTGGAGATCACTCAGAATTACAACTGCTTTCCAGATGGCAGAGATCAGTTCCCCTGTATCCTTATATGCTGCTGAGGTGGCCCCCATATGACAGCCAATGTGACGTAGCAGGGCTTCAGCGCACGGGAGAGGCTGCAGGTGTGTGGGGGGTGGAAAGCTGAAGAGTGAGGGGGGAAATAAAGATAGGTTGATGATTGGCTGGGAAGGAGATAGGGTTGCCAACTCCAGGTGGGAAATTCCTGGAGAAGTGAGGGATAGAGCCTGGAGAGGGTGAGGTTTCAGGAGGTGTGGGACCTCAGACAGGTACAAAGCCATAGATTCCACCCTCCAAACCAACTGTTTCCTTCTGGGGAACCATTGTTGCCAATCTCCGGGTGAGGGCTGGAGATCACTCAAAATTACAACTGTTCTTTAGGTAGATCAGTTGAAAATGGTGGACTCAGTGTCATTATACCCTGCTGAGGTCGCCACAGCAAATTGACACTGATTGTCCAAGGCCGGGGCACCCACCCAGAGCCTCTTTCCAGAGGCCGTTGTATTTATTTCCACAACGGACCTTTTTCCTAGTCAATTCATAAGTACAAAATCTAGGGGCAGATCCAAAATACTGCAAATGGAATTAAATTTACAAAATGAGTCTTTTCTGCATTTTACCTGCTGCTGAAGCACACTGAGCTCTCCCCCAAATCTGCCTCACAGGGATCAGGTGACCCTCTTAAACAATATAGAGGTGAAGTGGAGGACTGCAGTGGGAGGGGGAAATCAAGCAGAAATTGCCACCCTCCTTCATCAGCATTATTTCTTTTCCACTAGCCTAAGTGCCATTTCACAGTACTTTTGGATCCAATCTGATGGCTCCTGAGTCCAAATTTCATACATTTATTTTCAGAAGCAAAAATGGCATCCTACCATTGCTTTAAAAATAAGTTTCATTTAGTATGCTCTAGTTTATCTTCTCTTTGCTTGCATGTATATATAATATGAACATGTTAATGTGAACACAGGTATATGATGTCTTGTATACAACTGTGGGCAAACACTAATGCATACATGACTACAATCCTAAGAACACCTTCTGGGAGTAACCTCCATTGCATAAAAGGTATTTCTACTCAGAAGTATGTTCTTAGGACAGCTCCCATAATATCTTAAGGCTGATTCACTGCAATTGGTACAGAACCTGTGAATTCTTGAGGGCTATATTGGCATTTTTACTAGATACATTATTACTTCAGGAAGGCAATTACAGAGCCTTTAATAGCTTCACCCTATTCAGATCACCATATGAACATCTATGGAGGCTGATTAGAGAAAGCAGGAAACTATTTAGATTGCTTTTCTACCTAATTTGGATTTGGATATCTCATAAACAATACAATTTTCCCTCTCTACCGATGCTTACCTTAAGGATATAAATGATATTTAATAATATGGCTTTCTGGAATTTGGCGATTCTAACAACAGGAGAGGTTTAGACTTACTTTTCTATTTTCCTCTGAAAAATTGACACACTAATGCTGACTGACACCTGTCTCAATCATAGGCACACATATCTGAGATTAAATTTGTAAGCATTAAAAAATCCAGTAAGCTAAGAAAGCCGACAGCATTCTGCTAATAAACAACACCTATGATGGTATCTTGATAATGAAGGATTTGCTGGTGAAAATCTCCTGTAATTTAGGCAATTTTTTCCTTTCAAATATATATGAGAAACAAGAGAGAAAAGGAATTTGGAAAAAATAGTTCTTTATTCATTAACAATTTCTTAATTATTTCTTTAAAAGGTAAAAAGAAGGCTATATGGGTTAAAAATAGAGAAATATATATTCTTTGGTTTTCAAAGGTATCTTTAAAGACTCTATGGCTTTTACTAAGCAGTATTAAACAGCTTCAAAACACAATTCCTATTGTTTTTAAGCAGTACCAAATAGATAATGACAGCATTCCATAATTTGATGTTACCTTTACTGATTACAAATGCACAATAACTAACAAGCTTCTTCTATTATACCACCTTTAATTAAAACAAGCATATTAATAATACATATTTTTGATAATGGCAGAAACGGTTAATCTTGTAGAAACTTGGAGATGACTAAATAACATCCTTTTTTTAAAAAAAATGCCTATTTATGGCTCCCAGCAATGGCTCATAGGGCACCAGGATCAACCATAAAATATGTTTTGCAATAACTTTAGGTGCCATGCATCTCATTCTATGTTATATTTAAGAGAAAAATCTTAAGCACATGCTTAATTTTCCCAGTGAAAGCAAAATAGGCTTAGGACTGGATCATGCCCTATTTGTTACTTTCATTTCTCACACAACACAAATGGAAAAAAACTCTGACTGCATTTCACGGTACAAGGGAGTCAACAGAGTAAATAGAAAATACAATAAAAGCAGTATTTAGTATACTGATCTAACCCTATAGATTAACTACTGAATGGCTAAATAAACTTCCAACTATTTATAAGTAAGCAAAGATGCCTGTAAGAATGGACCAAACAGTGTCTGGCAGATTTCTGTTTCCAACTGAGTATTTGCAGTCACATATTTTAGATTCATGGCAGACCAGTCCTTTTAACTAGCACATAAGCACATAAGGAGCAACAAGGAATTCCCATACCACACCTGCCGGTTTTTTGCTGCATGAATATGCAGTTATTTCAATCCTAGCTGCATATCAAACCCCCCCCCTCATATCTGAATTGTTCTTGGTGGAATCTTTGTGAGGGGAAAAGGTTATTATTTGAGTGTCAGGAAGTGATAAGGAAGCGTGTATGAGAGAGAGACAGAAAGAGAGAAGATGCATAGGGGCAGCTTGGCTGACCAGCCTTCAGCATCTCTGCTACCTGGGGTCCATAACCTTAAGTCCTTCTCAGAGATCTTTAGAAGGAAAAGAGCAGGACACACAGGATATAAAGTGAATGTTTGGTGTTCAGATCCCTTTACCAGGCATATATAATTTTTCTAACAGTTAGTTAAATACATACCCACTCGTTTCAATAACAGAACAGCTTACAAACCAATATTAAAAACAACGGTTTGCATGCCTCCCCCTTGAAAAGTGCCTATTTTCATTGTTTTTCAGATTCCCAAACCCCTTGTCCTTCTTACAAATCAGATTTTGCCATCCCACACAGACTGTTTCTTTATATTACAAGGAAATAGATATGTAGTTCAAAACTACAATAGTTTCTTTTCCCCAGTACTGTTAGAATTAGTTTACAGGTCAGAGAAAGGAGGCTCATCTGTGTAAGCAGAGTTTATTTCACAGACTTTGAATCTAACTCATGATTTATCCAACTGCTTAATTATAGCACATAGTACATTACAACTCTATGTATAATTTGATTATTAAAAAGTATGATTGTTTTAAAATAAAGCACAATAAAATAAAGCACAATTTGCAAATACTATTTTAATGCCACAGCTCTTTGACAAAAATTGGGATCAGCCTGAAACAAATCTACAGGCTCAATTATATAGCATTGCTCTGAGATATAAAGGGGGGTATGTTCATTTCTATACCTTCTCTAGAGTTTGGAATCAGGGGCCCATTTTATGATGTAGTATTTGTTTTTGTATACAGTTGTGCAATTTTTTAAAAAAAGTTGAATGAATTTGGGCAGTATATTCATTTCCACGGAGCAAGTACTGAGCTTTGTCTCCTGGTATAGTATTCCACCCAGTAATGCATCTTAGTTTAATTCACTCTTAGCGAAACAACAAGGTTCACTCTGGAAAACTCCTTACAACATAATTTAGCTGGACCCTTCCTTCATAAAGGTTTTCTGGTTTTCATTTTCACTTCATATTCTCAAATAAAAGATCCTTTGTTGTCTACCATTTGATTGGACTTAATGAAAAACACTCCATTTTAACCTAACAGTATTTCCCTTTGAATTTATTATATTTAAGGACACTGTCAAAAATCAAGCATTTAATCTCAGGTTTTTATACTTAAAATTATATTACTATCATATGGCTCAGTGAGGTGATGTAGAAAGGGCACTGAGGAGATTTAAACCAAAAGTCAAGTTAAAAAAAAACACAAAGCCTCGCCTCATTTTAATATGAAACTAAATACTATGGCTAATGTGGAGATTGGGTATGGTAGTTGACTTTAAAGACTAACATGTGACAGGGTGCCAACAGCTGAATTGTGCAGTATTGACTAAACGAGGTTCACTGATTTGTATTGGGGCTAATATCTTCTTTAAACAATTCCGTGTAAATTGTGCGTATAAAGTCATTGGAAGCTGTTTCTCAGGACAGCATCTCCGGCTAGCTACCTGCTGGAGTGAGGAAGATAATCAATAGAAAGAAATAGAGCTGAGCATGAGGCTAGGAAGCTTCAGAGCAGTTAGTGCTGATAAAAGTAGATGATGTCAATATTTGGGAATAACACAACTCTAGGATAACAGACAAAAGAGAAGTGCATATGTTGGAGAGTGTTCAAACAGGGGCAGAATTAATGCAGAAGTGGCAGCTGTTGCCCCAGGC
>NW_015172019.1:536327-574516 GCF_001447785.1 Gekko japonicus | reverse complement strand
AATTTTCAGCATCATATATTAAAAAATTCTATCTCCACCAATAAGGAAGCTGGATGGCTTCTTTCTTTGTATATGTTTAGATTCTGCTCAAGCTACGAATCAGTTGCCAAAGTCAAAGCATTTCAAGATTGGAGACTTGAACTAATAAAAATGAAGACTCTCTGGGAAAAAAAAGTTATATATTTTGTAAAATAAAAGTCTCTGTCTAAATTTTCATTTGGTGAAATGAGTATTTGTGATGGTGATATAGTGGAAGTTGACTCTATACTTTGCAGTGTTGATCCTTGGTTCTTGGCCCTTGTCATCTTTACATGTAAATATTATTTCAAACAAACAAAATGGATACTCCTGCAGAATCATAACACTGAATTCTTTTCACTCCAGTGTCCTTATTGGTCCTGAAGTAATGGTATATTTTTACTAATTTAATAGTGAAAATCAGTTTTCCTCTTGCTGTCAGGTGATGAATTTTTGTTCTTCTGTGCTGATCTTTCTGCTGATGTATTATGACATAGTCTGTCAACATGAACAGATATGTGAAGGGGAGACTGGGTGACTTGAGACATACAACCTGAATATGGCTCCACTTGAATTTTAAACATGGATATCATGTTAGGATACAGAAAGTAGAAATGTAGTTGGTAAAGAATGCTATTATTTTGATGTAATTTAGGCAAAAGCAAAACAGGTGGGCTGTGACGTGCTTCTAAAAGCTGAATGGATGAGGTAATTCCACAGCACATGAAGAAAAAGCTCTCCCATCTACATTAATAGCCTTTAAAAACCAGGATTTGTAAAATGCATCTATGAAAGGAGTAAATTAATTCATAAATATGTGATTGTTAACTACAGCTATTTACAAACAAATAATTTCACAATGTGGAATAATTCTGTTGTCACAGATGGTTTTATTGTTTGTTGTTAGGTCTGGCTTACATCAAGTAGGTGATTACTAAGTCAGCTACAAAGGTCAAGTTCTCTGCCTTTTATTTTGAGCCACCGTTATGAAAACTCATGTGCTGTACTCTGTTTGTGCATGCTTCTGTACATGCGTGGTCTTTTTCTCTCCCTTCCCCATATATACAGACATTTCATTTTAGGTTTGCTTGTGCTATGTATACAAGGCTCAAGAAGAAAGAACACAGTACTTCAGTCGCTAGTATTTTGCCAAAATTCACAGTAAAATAAAATAATTGTTTTTATTATATCATCTAAAAATAGACTTAATCACCAAGCAATAAATCTAAAAGCATAAAAGCATTTGAGCTATGCTATAAAACCTTTATTTCAAAGTGTCAGTTTCTCAGGTTTTTGGATTTTTTTTTTGATGTTCCACATACCAACTTTTCTTCATAAATTACTGTAAGGTATAAGATCCTCAGTTTCTCCACATCTGTAAAGAAGGCTTTATTTCAGATAAACCAAGCATACTTTTTGAGAATCAAAAAAATCTTAAGATCTACACTTCAACTAATTTGTTAATCTTGTGCCACTTTTAGCATTTGTCACACATATAGACCAGGAAATTGGCTCCATCTCATTCTAACCCTGTGTTGAATTAAAAACCTCCACTGCAAAGAAGAGCATGATGTGGAGAAAGAATAAATTTAGGCCTTTCTTTAGTAATGCACATATATTTCCATACATTTTGCATCCTAAGGGAGTCACAAATGCATTCAATATATACAAAAGTATAAACTATACATCCAAGAGAAGTGATTCCTCATATTTTAAATTCTTTATCTAACCTTAGCCTTTACAGATTAGAACTCAAAGACACACTGTAGAAATATTTGGAAAGATCCAAAGTCATGCATTTTAGGGTCACTTATTTATCTGATAGCACCAGGTGGTTTAGATCAGAAGAAATTAATGAGTGGAACCTTAAAATTGACAAAATGATAGTTATGTCTTGTCTAACCAGTTTTACCCTAAACATCGAGGGGGGGAACCCATATAGATAACCATTTATGTGGAAGGCTTGGCTATTTTCACCAGATATATTATGGTCAGTGAAAAGAGCAGTTTATGGGTAAAGGGCAATAATAGCTAGACTTTAAACATGATTAGTTGATGTCTATTAATGTTCTGTTCAAATGAAATATATCTCTTAAGTTGGAGAAAATTACCTTCTCCTAGGATGATAGACTTGCTGAATGTGTACTTTACTATATCTTTAAAATATTTGTGATTTTTGACTACATTCTGAGAAGACAGTGCAATGTGATAGATTTATGAGAGTTTGACGGAAACAAGGGTAGGCAAGATTATGGCGTACTTGTTTAGAAAAACTGTGAACTGAAGGTTTGTGATTTACACTGACATATATCTAGATGAAACTATAGTTTGCAAATTGCCTAGAGGAGCCATCTTTTATTAAGTGTTTGATGGGTAGAGAAATGTACATATCTATTCTAAAGCATTTGAGGAATACCAATGTTGCATGTTAACCTGTGATTTTATTTTTAAGATTTCCTCAATTTTTTCCCTTATTATAGCTCCATTATCCAGTCCTATTTCTCATTGTCCAATTCTATGGCTACTTCGGATAAATCCTGTAGGTTGAACACTACTGGAGAGCAATGCAGTGAAACACTGCACAATGAATAGTAAACTTTCTGTCTCAATCGAATTTACATTATATTGTGCATTCTTATTGTACACAATAACAAAGATTTAATAACTTTGGGCATGATCCATCCAGAAGATTTATTGCACAAATGTTCACTGTAATTTGCAAGAAAACAGTAGCGCTTTTACACATTGCGTGGCATTCATAGTATACCTCTGCAGTGGATTATATTTTTTCACTCCCCCTAAAAATTTTCTCTTTGCATGTAATATAACAATGCCACCAAATATTTCATAAAACCACACTATCATAGTGTTATATGTACTGTTCTGGCATGTTGCATGACACGTATTTGAAAGATGAACCTATCTTAGAGTAGGTAAAATCTAAGCCGTATGACCAATTACAAAATTTACAGATCTGTTTCTCATGCACATGTCTGAACAACTGGATTGATGTTATGAATGGCTTTAAAGGCAAAAAGTAGCAAGTGGAAGGACTTCCATGCCAGCCAGTGCAATGAGGATGTTAGACTGGCATGATAGGGGTGTGTCAGTACAGTTTTGCTGTCACCACAAGATGTATCACAGCAGAAGCATGCAAAATTGTTGTGCAGCACCAGCCCAGCAGAAACTGAGTTTGATGGGACTCAGGGCCCAGGGAAGACTGATGTATTGGTATCCTGAAGGCTTATTGGCTACTTTGGTGCCTGCTGCATTGACTGATACAGAACTGTGTTGTTCATAGGCAATGGTATCCTCTGATAATGGTGTTGCAGCTCCCAAGCAAGATGTCTGTGCTCAGAGCAATTACACAAATTGGCAGCACTAAGGTGTTTGATTTTCAGAAATTTATCTTGTGGTACAGATTGTTGAAGGGAATTTTCTATAGTGGGCAATATCAGGAAAAGCAACAAACTTTGTCAATTTTACAAAATTATGCTTTTGAGTATATAATCCATGTTCAATGCTATGAGAGTTCACAATTATACTACATAGGGGTTTTTATAAAGATTTTTTAATGGAAATTACATCTTAGTATAGACAATCAATACATCTATAGAATCCACTTGAAGTTCCGCTCTTTAAGATCTCCAAAAGAAATCTATAGATTCAGCCAGTTTTGAATTACAACTGAATTATGTCTGCATATGAGTATGCAACCTTAAATTAGATCTAACTAATTTCAATCTAAACTTCTGTTTTGTACTAAGAAAAATCATTGCTGCAGTTTATTGTATTGTATATTATTGTATTTTTACTGATGTAAGCTGCCCCGAGCCCTGCTCGCAGGAAAGGGCGGCCTAACAAGTTTAATATAATAAATAAATAAATATTATCCCCCAGCTTAATAAAAGGACTTTGATTAAATCATACATACAATCCCGTTCTAAACATATTTACTCAGAAATTACAGAACATTCTTTCGTGTGTTTACTTGGAACTAAATCCCACTGAATTCAATAGAACATATTCCAAAGTGAGTGTCCACAGGATGCAGCCTCAGTCCTGCTGAGTGTGCATAGAATTGCAGCTTCAAATGAAAATGCATTTACTCAGAACTCAGTCTCACGCAGATCAATCTGAATTACTTCCAAGGAAACATACACATCTTGCTTGTATACTCCCCCCGCACTTGCAGGTAATGGTTGTCACATTGCAAATATATGGCGAGTTTTCTTTCCTGTGTTCCTATACTGTGGAGTTTTTATCTACTTTATGAGTTATGAAGACCTTTTTCAAGTAATAGTTATCTGCATATATTATGGCAAGAAACTCACATGGGTCTTTCCTAAATTATAAGCTTGACAAGGCATAGCAAAGAGTGCCATCCCAGAGGTTTGGAGAGTACTTCACGCACTATGGGTACCCTCAGAATTTATTTATTTTTAAAAAACCCATCTCTCAATAAATAATTGGTGGTTGTTAGTGATAAGCAACAATCATTAGCATGAGTTTTCCAACAAGCCAACATGCAATTAATCTCTGCATCAGTCATTCATATTCTTCCAGCCAAATCACTGTATCTTGGAACAGCTGGCATCTACTATTGCAGCAATATGTGTAGCTAATCTTGCCTTTGCTCTGGTTCAGATGTTAGTACTGTATAAATGAAAGACAAAAGAATTCTAGTTTCTCATGCTCAGATGCAAGACAAAAGCCTAGTGACTAAAGTTTGTAAAACTCCAGGTGTTTAGAAAAAATAGAAAAGGATGAAACTTGAATTAGCCTAACTGATCAAATAATTAACCAGCTAAAAGGAATGTTGTTTAATTAGAACATTAGACTGTGGTAGTCAGGTCTTGGAAGCCATATATATTACACAGTTCCGAGAAAGGCATTTACAGTGGAAAGAACCAGGGGCAAAAGCCCCAAAGGTCTAAGCATATTGCAAAATTGTCTGGCACCCTGATCCTAAACACTTTGTGAAATCATATAAAACACCTTTAGGACTGCACCTAAATTTTCATGGAAAATATACCAAGAACATTAAAAAACACAACTAAAGTAATTGAGCTCCATATATTTAATTTTTTTCAAAGGAATGGGTTTGGCATTACAAGGCTGCCCAGTCTCTAAGGAGACCAGTCTCTTTCTGTGAGGGTTCTCATTCAAACAACAGCCCAATCATTTTCTGTTGAGCATAGAACTGGCTCCTAATTTCCTCGTATCAGCAGAAAGGGACACTTCATCCAGTTGTTTTGGTGCCAGTCATTGAATCCATTCTATGCTTTACCCATTAACAATGGATAAAAGCCCATAGGCCGTGAAAAAGACATTACCCAAGTGGCTCTTTGTGAAAGATTAGGAAACAGACTGATACACACACCTAGCTCCATTGTTAAGTTGCGCCAGCTAAGAGTTATAGCCCTGCTTATGCTGTAGCAGCTAAAGTGGAGGACTTTGTGAAGACACTATGAAAGCATTGTGGGTAGAACCACATCCAGCAACCCATGTTTAAAAACTATTGCTGGTATCCTAAAACAGAACAAGCTGAGGAGAGAACTGTGTGTGCCACTGAAGCTTCATTTGATGCTTTCTTTCCCTTTCCTAGGAGAAAAGCTTTTTCTTTTCTTTTTTAACCTGCACTGTTTCTTCAACTGTGGGAACTATCACCATGTAATCAGCCAGCAAAATTCCATCTATAGGCTAAAGAATATAAGAGTAGTCATGTTGGATCAGATCAGTGGCCCATTTGGTTTCAAATAGTGGTCAACCAGTGAATTGGATTGAAGACCTATTTCCTTTAGTTTGTCCTGAATCTATTGCCCATCAACTTCTCTGAGTGCCCCTGAGGTTTAGACAGGGAGAAAAAATTCCATATATCCACTTTTCGTACCCCATGCATAGTTTTGTAAACCTCTGTCACATCTTTTCATAGTTGCATTTTCTCTAAAGTAAAAAATCTCAAACTTCTTAGATTTTCTTTGTAGGGAAGGTGATTCTACACTTTGATCGTTTTGGTTGTCCTTTTCTGCACATTTTCAATCAATACCAAATATTTTCTTAGATACAGCAACAACACAGTGTTCCATAGATCAAAACAAGGGCATTATGATATTGGTTATTTTGTTTTCAATCCTGTTTCTTAATAATCCCTAACAAATTTTACCTTTTTATCACTCCCATGCACTGAGAGCATTCCTAAGCAGACCTACTCAGGATCTTACTCAGATTTATTTAGTTCAGCTTATTATTTCTTTATTATTTCTTTATTTATTTGATTTTTATCCCGCCCTCCCGCCGAAGCGGCTTAGGGCGGCTTACAACAATAAAACAACAAGCAATACCTCTAAAACAATCTATACAATACATTAAAATCACAATTTATACACAGTGCAACATGTACAACATGCTCATGGTGGCAACCATAAAGTGCTTTCATGCTTAGTCTGCGTTGTTAAAAGCTTGGCAGAATAACTCCGTCTTTACCGCTCTCCGGAACTGACGGAGATCCCGGAGGGCACGGATCTCATGGGGGAGCTGGTTCCATAGTATTGGTGCTGCCAAGGAGAACGCCCTAGTTCTAGTAGATGTTAATTTGGCGTCCCTAGGGCCAGGGGGGACTAAACGGTCCTGTGACTCAGATCTCAGTGCTCTTGGGGGAACATACGGGGAAAGGCGGTCCCGCAGGTAGACAGGCCCCAGACCATAAAGGGCTTTAAAGGTCATAACCAGCACCTTGAAGCGTATCCGGAACGCTATTGGCAGCCAGTGCAGCGCCCTCAGCACCGGCTGGATGTGTTCCCTCATAGGGGCACTCACCAGCAGCCTAGCTGCGGCATTCTGCACCAGCTGCAGCTTCCGAAGTTGCCCCAAGGGCAGCCCCATGTAGAGAGCATTACAGTAGTCCAATCTCGAGGTGACCATTGCATGGATCACTGACGCCAGATCATTGCGTTCGAGGAAGGGGGCCAACTGCCTAATCAGCCGTAGATGGTAAAAGGCTGCCTTGGCAGTGGCTGCTACCTGGGCCTCCATTGTCAAGGAAGCATCCAGGAGCACTCCCAGACTCCTGACCCTCGGAGCTGGCACCAATGGCGCCCCACCAAAGGCTGGAAGTGGGACCCCTATCCCCGTACTGCTCCGATTCAGGCATAGGACCTCCGTCTTCATCGGATTTAGTTTCAGTCGACTCCGTTCCAGCCAGTCCGCTACGTCCCAGGAAAGTGCTTTTAGGATTGGTCTGCAATTCAACATTTTCATTAAGTCATTTACTACAACCTCAAGATCTCTTTCGTTGTCCATCACTACCTATTTAGATCTTGTCAGTGTGTGTATTACACATTTACACTTAGTCACCAGAGAACCTCATTTCGTAGCTCTTCACAATCTGATTTAGTTTTCACCATGAATAACTGGATGTCATCTGCAAACCTGGCATCTTGCTGCTCAGCCCTGATTCTAAATTGTTAATGAACAAATTAAATAGTACTATTTTCAATTCTGATCCCTGCTCACTTCTCTCCATTTACTTCTACTCTGTTTCCTATTGTTTAACCAGATTCTAATCCATAAGAGTACTTTATTTTATGACTGCTAAATCTACTCGGGATGGGAGTCTTTGATAAGGGACTTTATCAAAAGCTTTTTGGGAATCCAAGTATATAATGTCTGCTGGATTACCCTTGGCCATGGATTAGCTAACCCTTGAAAGGGTTTGTTCTCTGCTGTGCATCCTTTCTATGTATTCTAGCCAATGTGATATTATCTTCAACATCATCATACATTACATATGTTATTTATATTTTCCAATACCAGGCAATTATTTTCTGTACACAAAAACTATGAAAGAATTATGCATTTCACTTGCTAAATTTGATTTTTTAAAAATAGGTTAATATTCCCTATTTCCCCTGCTTAAAATTGTGCATTATGGAGGGGAAATTATGGATTATTTATAATATGTCCAACAATAGAAGTATTTTATTTCTTGTTGTAACGCCGGTAAAATATTAACACACTACTATGGAGCAGTTTGTATAGGGGGAAAATTGTATGGGACAGCTTTTTCTTTCAGCTACCAGAATGACATATGAAGACTGCTTCTGCTAGTTGTCCTGTGACTTGTGCCTTGGTGTGTGACTGCACTGTACATTTTTTGACAGGTGTGAGTAAAGTATGGAGAGTGACCAGAAGAAAAGTGTATGCAGATCAAATGTGGAGAAGTCTTCTTGAAGGTGGTTTGGAAAACAAGTGCATTTGGAGATGTACTTCAGCAGTTGATTTTTCTCTATGGCTTTGAATTAAGTTGTAACATTCCTAAATTACAATGTTTTAAAATGGAGAACTAGTAGGAGAAAGCACACAAGAATCTAAAATAAAAAAGAATTTGCACTGTCTAAAACTGGAATTGTAATTATGCTCTTCTTGCAGCTTCGCAGTAATGTAACTCCATGTGGTAGTTATTCATACACCTGAGTATATATTGTCTAGAGAAATTTTATACATATCAAACATGAATGCTTCTACTGAACTGTGGCTGCTTTTCCAACATCTTTGTGCAGATTTTCAAGTGCTTTAGTCCTTGCTAATACTTATGGCATATCTTGGTGTGCAGCTATTGTAGGAGCATGGGAGTCAGCATAGATCATTTCCTGTGAGGAGTATCACAGGGAAAAGGAAAGAACTGTTACCCTCAAGTTCTACCTCATGGTATTTTCAAGGCAAGAGATGAATGAGGCTGGTTTGCTATTGCCTTCTGCACAGCAGTCAAAGCCTTCCTTAGTGGTCTCCCATCCAAGTACTGACCTTGCTTAGCTCTCAAGCTCAGATGAAATCAGGCTACTAAAGGCTATTATGGTTGCTATTGGCAAAGTAATACATATTTAGTATTCAAAAAACAGAGCAAGTGAGACAGTGTAGCCAGATACTAGATATTTCAAATGATAAAACATTTGGGGGGAGGGATGACTGTTCCAAACAATAATACTGTTGTGGGCAGAAATTTGATTTTATATGTATATGAGGTAATGTTACCTTGATAGAATGGAGCATTTTGTAAAGCAAAGGAGTGGAAAGGCTTAATCAAGCACTGTGTTCATTGGATTGAAGATACTTTGGTCTTGCTGGAGGGATCAGACCATGTGAACCCCTATAACAAGGCAACAAAACACAACGTAGCAAAAACATTTTAGCCAGGAAAAAAGAGGTAAGAATGTAATTTAGTCTATCAAGTTCTTCTGCCTACCCCACCTTCTGGGATAAAGCCAGGGAACTGGACTTGTTCCACTGGTGCAAGAAGAGTATGCAGCTCAATGAAAGAGCTGCTCCTGTGGAATACCATCTGAACCACCAGCTGGCTCTTTGCTCCAGGGGCATCACCTTGTGCTCTCATTCAGGGAAGAACCTTAACCTTAAACCATCAGTTCCCAGGGGCAAGAGGAGTCTTCATTAATGAAATTGCTGGTCATAGGGCCTGGCTGCTTTATAGAAAAAGTTTATCATCCTCTCTTCCCTCTTGGATCTTATCTTCACGTACAGGAACTTTCCAGCAGTAGTCTAAGAAACCTGCAATTCCTTAGAAGGTGATCATGGGTTCTTCGACCAGTAATGACCGACACCTGGCCTACTGCCACCTATCTTCCCTTGCAATATGAAGCCACAACAGACTATTGGAAGTGTTCTACATTGTACTTTCCCTTTGTGTGGGGTAAGACTGAGGGTTCGTAGGACAGTGATTTCCAGAAATAACTAGTTTGATTCAACCAGTTCTTCATGAGTATGCTCAAGGCATGTAAAGGAGACGGGGATAATGCCCACTGGCCCCATCCCCATCCTCTTTACAGTTTTGAGCAGAGTCTTGGTGGTAGAAAGTGCCATCAAGTCATGGATAACTTATGGCGACCTCATGGGGTTTTCAAGGCATTCAGATGTGGTTTGCCATTGCCTGCCTCCATGTCACAACCCTGGTATTCCTTGGAGGTCTCCCTTCCAAATACTTGCCAGGGCCAACCCTACTTAGTTTCCAAGATCTGACAAGATTGGGCTAGCCTTGGCTATCCAGGTCAGAGCAAACCGAGCCTTACATGTGCATAAATGTACTCTGCTTTTTTGCAGGGCTCCTGATCATATGGAAGAGCCTAGGTGTGTGTATGAGGCTCTGTCCAGTTCTTTCCAATAATGCCCAGGATATGGGCCAGTAGCTGCAATCCTGCTTCCCTCTATGTTCATACAGCATACAAATGAAGAAACAGGGACAGTGTGAACTGATATGTACGCACCTGGGAATTTGGCCTAGAATTCTCTGCAACTTGTAAGGGTTCTAACATGGCAGATGTGCAGACAAGTTGATGTGGAAGGGATTAATTGAGTGATGAAAGTTGTAAAACCACTAACTTGGATTGTGAGCTGTCACGGCTCAGGTGGGATGTCACCTGACGCTGCCACCACTCTGGTTCCAGGCTCCCTTGAGAAGGCCTAAAGCACCCTCCCAAGACCTTTAGACCTCCCTTTTGGCCAAATAATAGGTGTGAGGACCAAGCAGAGTGAACAATGAAAATAGTTTATTGAATAGGAGGTCAAACAACAAGGTGCAGAATTATAACAGTAAGTGGGTGAAAAGAAAAGATCAAATGCCCTAACGCGTCTAAATATATACTGTCCCTAGCTCACTATTCCAAGTGACACTAGACTACTCACCCTTCCCTCAGGATGAGGGTTTCAGTGCAGGGGGTTGCTGAAGCAATTAGGAAGAATCAGCAGAAATCTTTCCCCATACTTCTGCAGATTCTTGTTCTGTTCATGGAAGAGCTCATACAAAAGGGGAAGGCAGATGATTGCTACTGATTTTCCTTCAAAATGTACCACCTTGTGCTGTATCGCACTCTGTATCCAAATCCAGTTAGGTGTGGGGAATCGTTTTTGTTTTCAGTGACACATGCATGTGGGTTCAACATTGTTTAGAGTTATTTCTGTACATGTGCTATTGTTTAGCTGAAAAATAATTTTGCCTCCTAAAATACCACATGAGAAAAACCTGGTGAGCACTTTACCATCAAGCACTATTAAAATATCACTCAGACAGCTTCCATCAATGGACAGTGAATGAAAATGATTTCCTTGTTTCAGGAGACAAAAGCCACTCACAGGGTTTGAGAAGATGTACTAGACTACAGGCCTCCAAGTCCGTCAAACATCTTTCTTCACAGCTTCTGGCACAAACATTTATGGGTTGGAAAACCACAGTTCATTTGTAACTAGTTGAAGAACCAAAATCTACAAGTCTCTAAATAACACATGCTGTCTCTACTCTTAATGTTAGTTATATACTTCCACAAGGGACTTCAAAAAATTCAGAGGAGAACATGTATGATTGGGGAATACGTGAATACATAAACATTAATGGTAGTGCAAAATATTAATGTTAATAGTTTTAAAAAGAAGCAGTTTGCCAAAAGGAATTAGAACAAGCCCTGGGAAAAATGTACAATTAATATTTCAAGTAACATATGTCACACACACACACACACATAGATATATAGGTTTCTGTTGACATGTAGCAGCCCTAATAGCCCAGACTACCCTAATAGAACTCAGAAACTAAGCAGGGTCACTGCTTGTATGGGATGTTCTCCAAGGAAGACTGAGGCTGCTATGCAGAGGCCACAAAACAGAAACCAGAATCATATAGAAAGCAACCTTAATTCTTAATGGCTGGGGTTATTAGTAGACAGAAACAGGTTGAATCTTCATCCTGCTAGTGTTTCTTTAACTTTTCCTAAGTGGAAAGCCTGGATCATTGGATTAGCTCTACTACCATTGCTGATTGTTACATCATGGGAACCTAATATCTCTTCTGCAGGCAGGTCCAGATATGTGGAAAGAGCAGAGGTCATTTCGGGGGGGATCGCGGAGGGTCGCAGTTCCCCCCTGCTTCTGGCCCTCATTCAGCCAGGAGGAGGCAGGAGAAGAGGGAGGGTAAGTTGCTTCCTCCCTGCCTCTCCCCACCCCTGCCTGCCTGGGGCCAGGGAGGGCCTTCGCTGGGCTTCCTTGCACTCCCACCAGCCTTGCAGGTCCACCGCCGGGCCCCTCATGGGGCTCAGCAGTGGAGCTGCAAGGCCGGCGGCGGCAGCCAGGACCGTTGGGGGCGGGGTGTGTGGCCTTATGACACACTTCCGGTGATGTCAGGGGGTGTGGCATATGCTGAGTTATGCTAATGAGTTCCCCTAGCTCTTTTTCTACGAAACGACCCCTGGGAAAGAGGCAATGTGTTTCCGAAGCTTCTTTCGCAAAGCAGCTTTCCTAGGAACCAGGTTTCAGAAGAGGGGGAAATCTATTACCACATGCTTAGTGGGAGGCAGGACCTGGTTGTGTCATGTGTTCCACCTATCACAATGCATCCATGGGAAGGAGATTTCTGTTGTTCTCTTCACAACAGTTTACCAATGAACCTTTGAGTATTGTTTGTGAAAATGAGCCGTGCTACATAGGCCTCTCAGGTTGATTGGATCCTAAAAGGACTCTGCTTTAATCACACCTAATTCCCACTATAGCCTCTGTGCCACATGGCTTTTGTCCACATGAGTCCCATGAGCCCAAACTACCTTCTTGTGTGGTCAAAAGAGGCTCCACCTCTTTCTTTCACCAACAGAAAACCTGGAAAGATTCGACCCCCGAAGGTAACCGAGACTGCTTTTTCTCTGCTCCACTATCATTAAGCTAACTAGAGAGGTCATTTTAATCCCAGCTACTATAGCAGGGTCTTCCTTTTGCATGCCAAGGCAGTATTGCTGTCCAAATTACTTTCGGTTTCACAATTGCCAATTACAATTCAGATTTACAAATGCCATGCTATTAACATCCAGATACCCAGATTTCATGGCTACAGAAGTAGATTTCTCAGATGTTCTTAACTTTACCACCATTTTTGCCTTACCTGGCATGTTTTTTATCCATTGGGTTCTATGTAGCCACTTGAAGTATACATTAATTGTGACTTCAGGTGAAGAACTTTGCTCCCGGGCTCTTTCCTAGGCTGGCCGAGAACACCTAATGTAAAGGTCCTCATACAAAAGTATATTTTGAAAATATCATGATTTAAACCCTACCGATCTTATTCAAATGGAAGAGACTGGCCAAATCAAGTTATGTGAAACAAAATTAAGGCTGTAAATTAATTTGGTCTTTTGCAGACATACTTTCAAACATTCTGACAAGTAACATTCCATGCCATGTTAAAGGGAAACTACTTTTTCCTTCCAGATTTAGGCCATGACTTTCCACTTTGTAACAAACATCTCTCTGGACAAATGTTATATTTAACATGCTCTAGCCACATCTGGAATTTTAGACTGCTGATAAGAAACATAGTCTTCTGTTTTCTGTTAACAATGGACTCGGTCAAAGTTAAAACCTTTTTATTTCAGTGGGAGCATATGCTTAATTTAAGAAAGTCAGTCCTGCTCACACTAGAAGTGATTGGATGACTGTATGTGTTCAGGGCTCAAATCAAGGTATGTATACAATCAAGGGAAGGCAGCTGGTAAGCTAGGAGTACCTCTGCTTCAGCTATCAAACCTCTTTCCTGCGTATTGACTCAAAATATTAGGAACACCTGGCTACACATCAGAGCAACGTAGAGATCCTCCTTCAGACCAGACTCAGCCAGCCCAGAGCCAGGCACAGTGTATGAAATTTATTTGTTTATTTAAAATATACATATCCTCCTATATCTTATTAGACTTAAGGTGGCTAACAAAGAAACAACAAATTGCAAATGCATGAAACACAATAAAACAATCAACAAAAACAACGCAGCCAGATCTACAAAAGCAGTGGAATGATGCCCTCATATTTTACTTATCTATAAACCTCGACTCACTTCCAAATTTTAACTTTAGTGAACTCTTGTTTGCATCACTCACTGATGTCAGATGCCCAAGAACACATAACAGAAGTCCATGCATGACTCTTTCCTACCCTATCAGCATCTCTTGGTACCTGGAGCAACACTCTTGTGGGAAGGCATTATGATGAAGTGGTCTTTTTCCACATTAGTTCAGACTTCAGATATAGTTTGGCAGTATGGGAAGAAGCCATGTTGCATTGGTTTCCACACCACTAAAGCTAAGATAAGTGATCAAGACAGGGAGAGTACAGGAGGCAACTGTTGTGAGGATAAAATGGAGAAGAGGACAGTGATGTAAGCCCCTTTAGGTCCCCATTGGACAGAAACATAGGGCATACATTAAATAAACATAAAACCCTAGGCTCAGTCTTTGTCATCTTTCCTTAAAGAGTTTATAGTAAAAAGCTGAGAAAGATGTCTGCTTGATACTCTAAAGTTTCTAGTCAGGGCTGATAGCATATATAGGACACTGAACCACTAGCATAGGTCAGATCGTTTACCAAGTATTAATAAAACATGTTAACATGTTAATATACTGGGGATCTTTTGCTGGTGCAAGCAGACTTCTGCCGGTGCAAGTGCCCTTGTTTCTGCAGAAGAGTTATGTTCTGCCAGCAAAGGTTCCTTACTACAGAAGAAGGTTACTGCTAACAGAACAGATTCATAGAATCAGGTGCTAGAGTAATGGATCTGCACAGGATTCAAGTCCCTGTTCAGTCATGAAATTGGGTGGACCATCATGTGCAGGTCACTATCATTCTTGTGGAAAGGATTTGCTGCTTTTAGCTTTTGGAAGAACGAGGAATATTTCTTCCACTCAAATGTCATGATTACATTAAAATATGGATGCTGATAATAGTAGCCTAATTTTTGTGACATAATCCCATTTAAAAAAATTCCTTTCCTATCAAGTGCTGCCACTGTGGCTCAGGCTGAATCCAGTTTTTGATCGCATAAGTTCAATGTGTGTATAATTTGCAAGGCAGCATAAGATTCTCTTTCTGCTTAGCATTAGATCAGTTGGTATATTAATCCTACAGACAATTTTATGTGAATGAATAATACCAATGCATTTCCCATAGTTATGCTGTGTGCATGGTGTAGAAACATATGGTCTTGCATGTAATGGGGGGGGGGGGAATACGATGAAGTTAAACCACAGCTGTATGTAACATTCCAGGTTTGGTATGCATGGGAACATTCTATTCTGTCAATCAAGTGAATTTAGAATTGCAACACAATTTCACACAATTCAGATTTACAAAGTTACCTTCTATCCACCTAGATGTAGCCTTATCAAAACTCATTTAATGCTACATTTCATCTTTTGGAGTCAGGGAACAAATGCATTGAAATGTTGAAAGGATTGAGAAGTACTCACAATAGTCTTTGGAACCCTGTAATACATACATGGAGGAGCTGATCATAGCTAAGTCAAAGAAAAGGATCAGCTCAGTATCATGTTATGGATGGGAAGCTGGAAGGGCAACCAGTCCAGGTATAGATACATTCTTTTGGCATTCTGCTTCTAATGTCTTTAACTCCAGCTGTAGCCACAGGATTTCTTTTAGCTGTCTGCCAGCTGATAGCAGGTTGAAGGAGGAAAAGAGAAGTTCCAACTGTGAACAGTTATGAGAGGATACAGGAGTTATGAGTACGTAAAGAATGTTGATGCAAAGAACTTTCAAATATTAACAGTACAATCCTGTGATGAAGAGGATTTAACTGTAATGGATTTAGACTGGAGTAACCTTGCATAGGATTGCACTGCAAGTTTCCCCCCCCCCCTTCTAACCCGCCTTTTAGCCCTTGTTGATGCCAAGAACCCCTGGTCTCAACCCACAGATTAATGACTGGTCAATAGTTTATGCAAAAAATATCATTTCATAAATCTTTTGTTATTACATTTAAAGTGTCTGCCTTGTGTTTTCTGTATAGACTGGGAGGAAGTCAGCTGATTGGATATTTATTTATTGCAGTTGTGCTCTGCTTTGGGACCGAAAAAATATCAAACAGCAATACAATTCATTTTAAAATTAAATCTTCAATAAACCAATAAACATAAATAGACAATTGGTGTTGGATGAATTTTTCCAGTGCTTGGTATGTCTGATTACAGGAGGACAAATGTTGGCCCAGCTGGGTACTCAGTGCAGCTGTAGTTGGGGATTGGAAGTCATGCAAGAATGGCATCTTCTTTGCCAAGCATACAATGCTGAATACAGGCCTGATGCTGGAATCCAGGAACAGACTGGAGTTTCTGTGGGTATACCAACCACACCATTGTATAAAAGATGATCTGGCTGATTCAGCAATCTCGGACAGGATGTCTGGGTTTGCACGTTTATTGCATAAGTGGACTTCAATATTTATGCACTTTACCAAATAGCTCAGGACTTTATAGCTGCCATGACAACCATGTGATCATTCCAATGTGTTCTCAGTCCAAAATGCAATAGGATATATATGCCAGACTTCTCAAGTGTGATAATGGGGGATAGTGATCAGGGATAGAAGTTTTAATAGTGTTGCCATTTTCATCAGCAAATGATTCCCAAGTGAAGGTTCTGATTACTGTTTGTTATAATCTCAACAGGGAATCTTGTTATAATCTTGTTATAATCTCAACAGGGAATGGGTTGCTACACACCAGGGGGACTCCTACGCCAGAAAAGTATCTGGTAAAGTTTTAAAAGACACACCCAAATGCTGGCCCGGAGAGGAGTGAGAATGTTGTAGGAGGCATAGAATGCTGGGCTTCAGTTAAGAGAGGCATTGGAGGGAAAACAGAGGAATCTGAAACAGTTTACAAATGTACAGTATGTTAGAGAGTCAGGAGCAGGGAAGGTGGCATGATATAGCCCGATCTTGATACATGATATAGCCTGATCTTGTCAGAAGCTAATCAGGGTCAGTACTTGGATGAAAGATCATCAAGGAAGACTGTGCAGAGGAAGGCAATGGCATACCACCTCTGCTTCTCATGTGCCTTGAAAGTCCCTGCCTGGGTCATCTTAAGTTGATTGTGACTTGATGGCACTTATGTACATACATAGAGGGTCGGGGGGAAATTTCCCAGTGGTTTATCCCCTACAGGATTAATCTGGATCCCCAGTTTGTACTTGTACTATTGGTGACTACTTGAACCACTGGAATGCCTTACTGCATTCCTCTTGTTTTTACTAGCACTATGTGATATTGGAACAGTTGGTGAAATAATCATAGAATCAGAGAGTTGGAAAGGGCCATACAAGCCATGTAGTTCAATGCAGGGTCAGCCTCAAGCATCCCTGACAAGTCTTCATCCTGCCGCTGCTTGAAGACTGCCAGTGAGGGGGAGCTCACCACCACCCGAGGCAGCCAATTCCACTGCTGAACTACTCTTTCGGGGGGGGGGACCTCCTAATATCCAGCCAGTACATTTCTGCCCATAATTTAAACCCATTATTGCGAGTCCTACTCTCTGCTGCCAATAGGAACAGCTCCCTGCCCTACTCTAAGTGACAGCCCTTAAAATACTTAAAGAGAGCAATCATATCCACCCTCAATCTCCTCATCTCCAGACTGAACATTCCCAAGTCTCTCAGCCTTTCCTCTTAGGGCGTGGTCTCTAGGCCCCTGATCATCTTCGTCCCTCTCTTCTGCACTTGCTCCATTCTGTCCATTTTTTTTTAAAGTGAGGCCGCCAGAACTGCACACAGTATACTAGGTGTTGCCTGAGCAATGCGGAGTGCAGTGTGACTATGACATCTTGTGATGTGGATGTTTTACTTCTGTTGATGCACCCTAAGACTGCATTACCCTTTTTTGCTACTGCATCACACTGACTGCTTATATTAGCTTAAAGTCCACCCATACCACAAGATCTTGTTTACACACACTGCTACCCAGAAGTGTGTCCCCCATCCAGTATGCGTGCTTCTCATTTTTGTTACCCAGATGTAGGACTCTGTACTTATCCTTGTTGAAGTATGTTCGCTACTCCTCCCAATTTGGTGTGTGAAGTGCCATCAAGTTGTAGCCAACTTATGGTGACCCCATAGGGTTTACAAAGGCAAGTGATTAAGCAGAGGTGGTTTGCTATTGCCTTCCTCTGCAGTCTTCCTTGGTGGTCTCCTATCTAAGTACTAATCTTGTTTAGCTTCCAAGGTCTGGTGAAATTGGACTATACTGTACCATTCCACATCCCTGAAGGCATTCTATGGTTATGGAAAACAGTCCAATGTAACTCTGTTATGTGGGCTATTATATCTTGCTTCTTCCCACCTAGAGATGGCCACATCTTTCCTCTGTGACTTGGAACCTAGGCATCACCCCCCCCCATCATTAAGACACCCAAAAGCCCATGATGATGTTCTCCGCAACTGAAATAATATGTTAAAAGTTGCTCACCTCATATGTTGGTCCAAACACTTGAAACTTCTTTATGCTGACATTTCACATGATCTAACATATGTAAAGAATATCAATATTGCTGGCATTTTGGATTCCCCCCCCACTATGCAATATAGAAATTGCATCTACCATATGCTTAATGTGCCATTTCTTATTCCCAAATGTAATCTCTGCTCTGCAAAACGTCTTGTACAATTGTTGAAACCAATCCTGCTTGCAATGTTATTGGGGAGCATCTTTTTGCATTCAAATAGGAACAGTTATAGAGTTTTCATTGTAATGGATTCTGTTTTAGTGGGAGAAGTACTCTGTACTGTTTAGTCCTGCTCTCTGTGTGTCATATTTTTAATGGGCTATTTATTTATTTATTTATTTATTTATTTATTTATTTATTTAGATTTTTTCTCAGATTCTCTCTTGGATTTTTAAACAGTGCAGAGTACTTCTAGCTCTCAAAAATGGGGGGGGGTCAGTTCTTTCAGTAGCATTTCAAACTAAACAGTGTTTCTATAAGCTGTTGGGTCAAAAATAACACAGGACTCTAAAGGAAGATGGATATCAAACTACAATCAAATGGCATTTAGAGCTCATCAAGAAAAGAATAAGGTCTTCAGGAGCAGCTGAGGAAGGAGGGAAAGCCAGGAAAAGTGGATCTGTGCCAACAAATTGTTCTGAAGCAGCAAAAGGGGGCAGTAATCAAACTTCCAGCTAATAAAAACAGATTGTTGGGAAATTGAACTCATTAACCATGTCCTAGTAGCTTAGTCATTCTCAGCCATCATGCTAGTTGCTGACCAAATATTTCTTCATGTGGGAGGTGGAAATATCAGGGTTTATATGGCATCCAGAATTACCAAGATCCCTGTAAAACACATGCACACACATATTCTAGTAACATGGGCTGTGATCCTGAGGGCACTTTCTTGTGAGTAAACCCCATGGACTAGCATGGAACTTACATCGGAGTAGACCTGTTTATGATTTTTTTACATAAACCACTTGTACTACATATTAGCCGAGGACTTTCCACAGTGCCCTTCATTAGGCTATCACTTCTCCAGAAAGCACACTTATTGTTTACTTTTATATATGATGGTGGACATGAAAATAAGAGAGGGACTTCAGTTGCATAGACTGAGGAGATGCTGATTCTTTGAGGATTATCTGTTCCCTTTAATAATCAACGTAGTAGTGCTTATAAAACTGAATTATTACCCAGGAAGTCCTTGGTTTAAATCTTAGCTCTGCCATGAACTCAGTAGGTTACCTAGGTAGGATTGCCAACTCCAGGAAATTCCTGGAGAATACATGAATATACTTGGGGGACAGGGCTAGGATCGCCAGGTCCCCATAATCATCTCATTGGGCAGGACCTGATGCTGTTACAAGGTACAGCCCCATGACACTACATTGAATAGTTGTACCAGTACTTCACACAGCACAAGGTATGTGCCACACAATACACATGTGAAAGCACAATCACGTGATTCTGAAACAAATGAGCTGTTACTACCTTAGTTATATAAAAAAATGGAAACTGCCTATATGTTAAATGGTATATGTACTTGAGCTTTTACTTCCAATGATTGCTTCCCATGTCTAGTTTACATCTGCAGGAGTAGCCACTAACAGTCATGCGTATAAACCTTAGAAGAAGCCATATATCTGAAATATGGAACAGCATCAGGTATCCAAGGAAAAGTGACTGTTTATGACAATACTCGGGGTTCTTTGATGACTTAGTCAATACCTACAGTCTTGAGTCAAGAGCAATTGTAGGTCATAAGACTGTGAGGTGGGATTCAGGGCGGTGCTGGGACAGTTGAAAGTGTGCAGGGGAGATAGCAATGAAACAGGCATTTGATTACTAAAAGAAGAATTTCCTAAATTGTACTCGTAGTATATAGGATTAGGTCCTAAGTGGAACTTATGAATGGGTGTGTCTTCTGAAATATGCTAGCTAGAACTGGGTTGTTGGTAGCTGGGACTTCAGCCATTGTTAAGTCTGTGTTGCTCCTTGCCTTGCTTTTCTGCACATTAACAAAGGTTTTGAAGACATTGTACCTGCTGCGTCTCTCTGACCTTAGGGCAGGCTATTTACCCACCTTCACAGTGAGTACACTTTACAGAGGAGCCAAACACCACATGGTGTCAGAGGTGGGTCTGCTCCTTCATCAAGCCTGATGCAGCTCTCCCGGGGTCTGTGGTTTCTGTTCAGACTTGTAAGATGCAGTCTTTCAAGCCTCTCCCTGAGTTGATCTTGATTGGCAATTTGAGGGAGAACTGGAGGAGATGGGAGCAAAAGCTTCATCTTTACTTCACAGTATCCAATGCAATAAATAAAGCAGAAGAGTATAAGATTGCAGTCTTACTGCTCTGCGTTGGTGATAAAGCCTTGGAAATATACCATAATATGTAGAATATGTTTGCAGATCCAACCAGGAAAACCCTGGCAGAAGTCCTAACAGCTTTTAAAAACTACGGTGAGCCCAGAAAAAACTGGTTTTGAACATTACCAGTTTTGGCAGCTCAGGTTCAATGAAGCAGAGGGCATTGATAGTTTTGTCATACAACTGAGGTGCAAAGCTCAAGACTGTGGATTTGGAGCAGCAGAGGACATTATGATTAGGGACAAAATTGTATTTAGCATTACTGATAATAAGCTAAAGGGGAAGCTGCTGGAACATGCTGATCTCACCTTACAAAAGGAATTGATATTTGCAGAGCTGAAACCTTGGCTCATGCACAAGCCCTAGCAATGGCTGCAGGGGCTCCACTGTTTTTGAACGCAATAGCACAGAAACAAAAGCAAAAGTAGCCAAGATACAAGTAACTGAGTTTCCAAGCAGCACTCCAGCAATCCTCTTGCAAGACATATGGCTGCAGTCACAAGCCCAAAGCCTGTCCTGCTTTGGAACTACTTACTACAAATGTGAAGCACAGAATCATTTTGCAAAGGTGTGCAGGAACAAACAGATCCTCACCCAGCAGAGTTTGAACTACTTGTTCGTGGGAGTGATTACAGCGCCTCAGCCTAGGGGAGAATGTAACAGTTCTGAGCCATGATTTTTCACCATGAGTATAGAAGGTGTTCCTGTATCTTGCAAGGTGGATAGTGGTGCTCAAACAAATACCTTAACTGAAGGCATAGTCTCTGCCTTGCTGGTGACTGTGCGGGAAGCACCAGCAAATGTTATTCTGGTTGCTTCTAGAGGGTCCAAAGTCAGGCTGAAAGCAACAATCAGAGCACCCTGCTCAGTTGGCTCTTGAACAGTTATGTTGGCCTTCTGTTTCATGGAAGAAGATGATCCACCCCTGCTTGGAAAACCAGCCTGCATGACCCTTGACCTTCTTAGGAAAGTCCATAATATGTCACTGCCCACTTTGGCTTCTAAAGATGATGTTTTGCAAGATGTCTTTCAGGGCTTGGACAGTTCCCTGGCATCTACCATATTCACTTAGATACTGAGATACTGTTGGTGATACACGGTTGTCATAAAATTCCCTATGCTACACTACCTGCACTCAAGGAAACCCTTGATCATCTGGAAAAGACCAAAGTCATCTCTAGGGTGATGAAGCCAACTGCATGAGTTTATATCTTGTCAGTACTCAGAAGAAAAACGATCCTTTTGCCTTTTCCTAGACTCTTGAGCCTTAAACAAAGCCATGTGGCAGCAGTACTTTTCCATCCCTATCACTGAGAATGTGCAACAAAGCCTGGCTGGCAAAAAATTCTTCACAATCTTGAATGAAAAAGATGGCTACTGACAAGTTAAACTCAACAAGGAATTTATTTATTTATTTTATTTGGATTTGTACCCCGTCCTCCCCACCATAGCAAGCTCTGTGCATATTCAACACTCCTTGGGGCTGCTACCATTTCAATATGATACCTTTTGGCATCAAGTCAGACAGTGAAGTTTTTCAGGAAAAGAATCATGAGTGCTTTTGTGACATCCCAGATGTGCACATCATTGTAGATTATATAATCATTGCAGCCTCCACAGAAGCAGAACATCACCAGATCCTTGAACAGGTCCAGAAGAGGGCTCACGAGAAGTGTGTGAAGTTCAACCCCAACAAAGTTCAGTTCATGGTTGACACAGTCAAGTACATGGGGCACATACTCTATAAAGATGGTCTTCAACCCAACACTGCCAAAGTACAGGCCATAACTCATATGTCCCCACCAACAGATGGAGAGGGTGTACAATGTCTCTTGGGCACCATACAGTATTTCTCCAGGTACATCCCTAATGAATCAGCCCTGACAGCACCTCTCTATTCGCTTCTGCAGAAGGATGCAGCCTGGAGTGGAGCTCAGCAAGATGCACTAGATGCTCTTAAAACAGCAGTCACCACAGCTCCTGTGCTCAGATTCTTTGATCTGACAGAGCAGCTGGTAGTCCAACCTGATGCCTCCAAAGACGGCTTGGGGGTCTGCTTGCTTCAAAAGATGCAGCCCATTGCCTATGCCTCTTGAGCACTTACACAGGCTGAGCTTTTGGCCATTGTGTTCACCATAAGGAAGTTTCTTCAATATATGTTTGGTGTACCAGCGGTAGTCCAGTCAGATCACAAGCCACTGGAAGCAATCTTCAGTAAGTCCATCGGCAAGGCTCCTGTCAGGCTACAGAGCATGATCTTGCTCTTAAGATCTTAAGATGACTTAAGAATCATCTATACAAAAAGCCGGGACATGTTTATTGCTGACACATTTTCCAGGGTCTCAGGAAAATGTAGATGTTCTCCTAGATGAAAAGGTAATCCATGCAATTACACAAACTGATCCAATCAGCAATCATTTGCTGCACCAGTTGCAAGAGTCCACCAGCACAAGCCCTGTCCTACAGAGCCTCAAGGCTCAACACTTAAATGGGTGGCCCCTTAAGTAGAAGCAAGTCAAACCAGAACTTAGAGCATACTGGCCTCTGAAGGACCAGATTCATGTTGAAAATGACTTGTTAATGATTGGCCCAAAGATAGTCATATCCCAAGGCATGAGATATGACATGTTGAAGTTATTGCACTTACCACATCAAGAAATCCAGTCCACTAAAGCACAGGCTCAACTTCTCATGTACTGGCCCAGCATGAATGCCTGTATCAAACAATGGGTTGGCAGCTGCCCACAATGTCTGTCCTTGCAACCTGGCAATCACAGAGTTCCCATGCTACCGCATGCAATCCCTGACCTCTCTTGGTTCAAGGTGGCAGCTGATGTTTTTGAACTTCAAGGCCACTCTTACCTCTTGGTAACCAATTATTATTCTAAGTACCCTGAAGTATTATTGCTTTCAGACAAAACAGCCTCTACTGTTGTTTCCAAGCTTAAGTCTCACTTTGCACATCATGGCATTCCCAGGGAAAAGGTCTCCAATCACGTTCCTTTTGCAAGTCAAATTATGCAGCAATTTGCCAAGGAATTAGGTAATCCTCAGTCCAAAAGGGTTAGCTGAGTGCATGGTCCAAACTATTAAATATATGCTCCTGAAAGCACTCCAAGAGGGCACCAGTCCCCATTTAGTCTTGCTCAACCTTTGGAGTACTCCAGTTAAGGACCTTCCCTTCTCTCCTGCCCAATTGTTAATGGGATTACTTTTGTGTAGTATGTTGCCTGCAACTTCAGCAGCATTGTCCCCAACACTACCACACAGAATACACGCATGCCTTCACCACTTCGAACAGCAATAGAAATTTTACTGTGATAGAGGAGCCAGGTCCCTGCCATCACTCTGAGCTGGTGATAAAGTCTTTGTGGCAGCAAACAAAGGCTGGGTACCGGGGACTGACACTGCATAGAGGGATGAACCAAGAGTGTATACAGTGAAGACCCCTGACAGGGCAACCGTCAGAAGGAACAGAAGGCACTTGTGAAACATTCATGCACTGATGCCCCACACAGCTTTGGTGGTACCACAACCTGATCCCACAGGACTCTTCTCTGGAAAAGACAGCACCTTGATGTCCAAGCACCATCCTGATTTCTGTAAGCCCCCAGTACAGGACATTGAGTCCATGCCTGGGAACACTGTTCATTCTGCAAAGCTTCCAGAACTGTCAACAACTTTTCAACAAACATTCACCCAGACCAGGTGTGGACAGGTCAGTCCCCTCTCCATGTAAATATGCTGATTTTGTTCTGCAGAAGTGAAAAGCACTCCATCTTGCAGGAGAGATGTGTGCTTGAACCTCTGACCACAAACTTGCAATAGATATTTCATTTGAGGACATCTCATGCTAGGAGATACCCATGTAAAGAACAGAGATGTCATTTATGGAACCAATCTCTTTACGAGACAGGATTAGGTCCTAAGTAGAACTTCTTCTCATCATATAAATGGATGTGTCTTCTGAAGTATACTAGTTAGAACTGGATTTTTGGTAGTTGGGACTCCAGCTGTTGTTAAGTCTATGTTGCCTTGCTTTTCTGCACATTAAAGAAGGTTTTGAAGACATCCTGCCTGCTGCGTCTCTCTGGCCTTAGGGCAGGCTATTTACCCACCTCCACAGTGAGTACGTTTTACAGAGGAGCCAAACACCACAGTACCTGACTGCAAATCACTCCCTCAAATCTCGGATTTATCCCCTGGTACCAGATAGGTAGATATATGTGGTTGCTATGTAGTAAGTGAAAAGCACTCTGCACACATGGACATTATTTGGAGTCTTAGCATTCAGATAAGGGATTATTCTTGGCTAAGATTTATTTAGAACTTGCCAGAACTGCCTTGATATTTTGCCCCTTCAGCCCTTTGACCTTCCAAAACAGAATTTCTTTTTCTATAGAAACAGGCTCTAGAATTTACAGCCTGAGTATCATGTCTCTTCAGTCCTTCAGCCTTAATCCAAGATTTTTGATAAGGTGATGACTGGAGCTTGAAAAAGGCTATTCAGAAGGCATTCTACACATGTTCAGAGACATGCATTATTTAATACAAGCAAGTTACAGCAATGCAAATTGCAATTAATGATTAAAACCGATACCAGGCAGAGTGAAGCTGGACATTCATTCTTTTTCCTCACCTCCCCTTCTTGAAGCAACATTGGGAAATCCAGGCAGGCAACTTGAATTAGAGGGGAAGAAATATAACATATATTTAAGTAGGTTTGCCAGGCCAAGCAACCAGCAGAAGGATTGGGGGTAAGAACCCTACATCCCTTCTGGGGGAAATGTTACTGGCATCACCTTTTTTTCTCCCACTTCGTTCCCAGTGGGGGACTTTAGGGGGCATTCTGGGTCATTCCTGGAGGAGGTGGGCCATGCCCAACATGATGACATCACATTGAGGATGTCCCCGCTCCAAGCCCCACCCCTGAGAACTATCACCGACACGACTCCCTTTAAGTGCCCGCAACCTGAAGGGCCCGCTCGCCCGATCTCCGAGCAGCATTGCCACTGGGAGATTGGGCACATGGGGCCCTGTCCTGCTGGTTGAAAGCACTTAAATGGGTCCCTTTAAGTGCCCGCAGCCAAAGGGCCCCACTTGCCTGATCTCCGAGCGTCATTGCCGCTGGGAGATTGCACACATGGGGCCCTGTCCCGACAGCTGTGACCAATTAAAGGGGTCCCTTTAAGTGCCTACAGCCGGAAGGCCCTGCGCACCCGATTTCCCAGTGGAATTGCCACTGGGAGATCGCGCACATGGGGCCCTGTCCTGCTGGCTGCGAGTGCTTAAAGGCAGTGCCACTCGGTGATCGGGCACGCAGCCCACAGCCACCCCTCTCCCTCCTCCCTCTCTAGAGAGGAGGGAGAGGGGTGGCTGCAGGTGTTGGGGCTTGGGGGCAGGGCTTCCCCAGCTGGCCAGCAGTGGGTTGAACCCTCCAAAAAGTAGGTAAACCCTGCCAAACCGGGGGGCCTGGCAACCCTACACTTGGAACAGCGGCAAAACAGACTGCCAGTGGGAGGCTTCCTGCCATAGCAGAGCACAGCAGCCCTGTATTAAGGAAGACATTTTATTAATCCTATCCATCTAGCACTATCCTGGCCTGTGTTTGAAGACCAGCTATGTTTGTGTTTGAAGTGTGGCCTATGTTTGAAGACAAGTGAAACTGCTTTTTCTCCCATTTTCACTCACCAACTACTTACACTGAGGCATTCTGGGTTAGTTTATTAAAGAGGCAGTGCACAATACAAACAAACAAGAAGGAAGCAAAAGGAGAAAAAGGCACAGAAGATGAACATGAATTTTGTTATATTGAAAACTTTTTTTTTTCCTCTTTCCCATATTGATAGGAAAGTCCATCATTTCTCTCCATTACTGAAAGATTATCCAGGTTTTTTATTTGTTTACATTCCTTCCTATTTAGGACACTGTTGACACACTGAGAGCCAGTAGAACTTCACTTTAACAAGACAGATCAAGATGGATAGCCATGTTAGCCTGTCTGTAGAAGTAGAAAAGAGCAAGAGTCCAGTTGCACCTTAAAGACTAACAAAATATGTGGCAGGGTCTGAGCTTTCGTGCATCACTGCTCACTTCTTCAGATCTTTAAGGTGCTACTGGACTCTTGCTCTTTTCTTCACCTAACAAGGAATGTCACTCGCTGAAGAGGAATTATGGTTTACGGTCTAAATTATTCCCCAAATTTATTTTGTTAATCTAACCTCTGAAGTTTAGCTGCAAAATGAAAGGCATAAAAGACTGTTTTTACTTTAATTGTCTCTGTCCTCCTCGCCTTCAGGGCCTTTGTAGCAACATGAAAATCAGCAATAATGTTGAGGGAACTATTGACATTAATTCCCAATGAATTCCTGTGCAGATATAACAATACAAGTCCTATTAAAATTAATGGGAATCATGTGACTAAACCTCCCTGAGAACTGGACCTAAAAGATCTGTGCCTAATTCTTGATTTTAAGGAGAAATTGAGTATTATTATGTGGCAATCGTGATGCCTTGTTTGGTCTGTCACCTATGCACTTTAATTTAAGGTTACTTTGAAGAAAACAATCCTGTTCAAACACAGAAGTTACTTTTGTATTTGAAGTCAGGGGTCATGTGGACAGTTTAATTAGTATTACAAATCTGAGTAAGGGTTTCATCTTAATGCTGGAATAAGCTCTGCTGTCTTTCATGTATCCTCCAGCTTTAATTTTAAACTTAAATAGCTGCAGGGAATTCAATCAATAAAATATTGCTCATAAGAGTGAGTTAAAATTCGCCCCAAGCAGGGTCAATTTGACAATACTTCTTTAAAAAAATGATGGACTATTAGCAGAATTCTGTAAAACGAGATTGCAAGAAACAGATTTGAATGCCTTATGATAGCATGCCAGGGAAATTCATTGTAGTTAGTTGTTGTTTTAACAATGCTTTAAACAAAATGTATGCCATTTCCATGCAATGTAAAGCAAACAAAGTTTCTGTTTCGATTGTGGCCTTTAGGAGACTTCTGACAGGGAAAAATTGTATGAAACAGCAGTATTGAGACATTATTGTTTAGATCAATTTAAAAAGTAGGGATGGAAAAATGTGGTTCAGTTCATGGCGTGCCTTGTTCATGAACAACAGACCGTCATGAACTTTAGGTTTGTGAGGCAGCAGAACTGCCCTCCAGCATGCTGGAGACACCAAACTTGCAGGGGACCTCCGGCTGACTCTTCTCTACCTGCCCACCAAGTTTGGTAAGGATTGGATTAATGTGGTCTGAGTTACACCCCCAAAGAAGGTGCTTTCTGGGGAAATGACATGTAGCAGAGAGTCAGCTGGAGATCTCCTGTGAGTTTGGTTGTGTCTAGCTTGACCAGGATACATTTTATACACCCCTGAACCTTCTGAACCTGTGCCTGTCAAAATGGTCATTTTGACAGGTGCAGGTTCAGGAGGTTCAGAGGTGTATAGAACGGATCCTGGGCAAGCTAGAGACATTAAAGTCGCAAGGGACTTCCCCTGGATGCTCCTCTATATGCCCTCCAAGTTGTTGCTTTGAGGTTTTGTAAACATATTGATTGAGAGGAGACGGTCTTCCTGGAAATGTATCCATTCACCAACCAGCACAAAACCTCCACATACAGCTTAAAAGTTTGTGCCAGTTGCCCTGCCATGAACTTGACTTCATGAAGCATGAACCAACCAAAATTCATCACGAACTTTAGTTTGTGAGCCAGTTCGTGCCCATCCTTATTAAAAAGTTTAAATACAGGTAGAAATACTGTTGCTGAAAGAGCACCCATTATCTCCTCCTCTCTGATTTCAGTGTGTGATTTATGGCAACCCCATAGGATTTTCAAGGTAAGAGATGTTCAGAGGTGGTTTGCCATTGCCTGCCTCCACATCACGACCCAGGTATTCCTTGGAGGTCTCCCATACAACTACTAGCCAGGGCTGACCCTGGTTAACTTCCGGGATCTGATAAGATCAGGCTAGCCTGGGCTATCCAAGTCAGGGTGTGTGTGACTTACCAGACCAGAAAAGATCTGGAAAACCAACCCTCTCCTTTCCCCAAACCTTAGTAAGCCTTATCTGTAGTGGGAGTAGTAATCCTGAAGCCTCACAGGCTGGAGCCAAAGTTCCGTTTGGCTAATTATGTCAGCTGTTCACTTCAGTATACATCTATGCTTCACCTATGGATGGGAAATTCATTTTGGTGGGAAATCCTTGGTGTGTTACCTACATTTATTCTAACTGGGTGGTTCCCTTTTCTCCCTTTTCTCCCATAAACCATGGTAGAGTAGTATAAAGAATGTTAAATTTGGATCTAGGGGATGTTTTCATTTGGGACTGCCACCTCCATTTGGGGAAAATCCTGGGGATTTGTGGGTGGTGCCTGAGGAGGGCAGATTTTGGGGAGGGGAAGGAGTTCAATGAGGCTGTGATTCCACATCCAAAGTTGCCATTTCCTCCAGGGAAATTGATCTGTGTAGTCTGGAGATCAGTTGGCAACCCATGTTTCAATGCCTTTCCCAAGACATGCTATTATTTGAGGGTTTTAATTCCCCTTTTGTAAATATAAAGCAATAGAGTCCAGACTCATAGGAGTGTTGTGAGGCTGAATAAGAAAAGTAGTATAAAGGTGTACACATCCTTTAAGTTTGAGTCTAGTGGCACCTTTAAGGCCAACAAAGTTTTAGTCACACTAAGCTTTCGTGTGCAAGCACACTTCCTCTGATTCAGTGTTCTGCTGCTTCAGACCAACACAGCTACCCCACCTGAATGCATCCTTAGAGTGTTATAGAGGTAAGAACAACTTAATTGTTGCAAGCTCTGTAGCAGGGATCTGCAGCCTTTGGCCCTAGGGCAAAATGTGGCTCAGCACAGAATAGCGTTGCCAACTTCAGGTTGGAAAATTCTTGAGATTTAGGGGTAACACCTGGAAAGGTTTGGGGAGGGGAAGAACCTCAACAGAGTATAATACTCAAGAGTCTGCCCTTCAAAGCAGCCATTTTCTCTAGGAGAACTGGATCTATGTAATCTGGAGATCAGTTGTAAATCGAAGATATCTCTACGTGCCACCTGGATGTTGGCAACCCTAGTGCAGAGCCAAATATTTTAGTTAAGGTACATTGGAGAGGTAGGTAGAGTGCTAGAATATCCAGTACATGAAGGCAATGGCAGGAAAAGATGGTTTATGGGACTACTGGGCTTCTGAAAGTTGATTACACAAACAGAAATGAGTGAACAGTTGCCAGTAATCCAAATGCAAACCATGCTTGCAATACCCTAAAATAATCATGTAGGGTGCTCTTGTGTGCAATTTCCTATTAAAGGACTTGCAACACTGATGTTTGGGCTGCAGAAACTATGGATTATTAACATTTCGGTTATCAGTAATGTAAAGTATGTTTTCAGTTTTGCAAATGAGCTTTCTTATTAGGGTTGCCAGGTCCGATTGTCCTGACGGCAGGAGGTGGGAGGGAGCTGTTCGGGAATGTGGGGGCTGGGCAATGTCACTACATGAGATGTTGTTGGTGCAATGACATCACACAGAAGTAGCATCATCACGCTGGGGATGTTGCACATTGAGGCTCTAGCATTTTGGCTGTAATGCTATGGTTACCATAGAGTTTTTGGCCAAAATGTTAGAGCATTGACACACAAGGTCCCCAATGTGACTTCCATGTGACATCATTGCACCGACCATGTCAATGCACGATGGGCCTCTTTGGGGGTGGAGCTTCACCCCCCCCCCAGCCAGATGGCCAGCGGTGGATTGGAGGCCCAAAGATCAGGGGATCCCCTGGCTGGACCATGGGTCCGGCAACTCTATTTCTTATCCTGGCTCTTTGTCAGTCTCTTGTTCTAAATGTTAATATAGTTTGTCTCTTTAATTATGAAAGGTTTCTGACCCCTGCTTTATAGCTCAGTTCACACACAGGTTTTTCTGTTAGGGCTACTATATTTTCAATTGATATGAAGACATTAGCAGATGATGATGATGATGATGATGATGATGATGATGATCCTTGTGAAAAGTTTCACTTGCTGAGTTATCCAGATTAAAAGACAGAAAAATAAATCAGGTAATTTTTAAACAGTCTATTAGCAACTTTATTCCATACCTCACTTTGTTTGGCTTCTGTTTCCATTGTTTTACACATGGGGAGAGGGGAACCCAAAAAGCCTTTCCATCTTTCATTGGTTTATTTAGAAATACAAGCTTTCAGGCTCTGGGGGGAGGGGGAAATGAAAGGAAAATTAAATGTATGCATAAAAGCAAAGAAGACTTTGATTATAACTTTTAAGCATCTGCCCCAAATGTTTACTAATGATGCCCTTAAGTGGCACTACAGGAAGAGCAAAGTTAAAAAGTGGAAAGCATCAGTAAAGAAAAACTGCTTACACTGTTTGAAACAACTGACAACTACAATCACTAATTCAGTTTAAAAAAAAAGCTTTAATAGAAGTCCATCTGTGAGTTCAATTTGCCTTAGGGAAGGCCTAATTTGAGCTGGCCACTAATGAAAGCTTTACATGACTATTTAGATGACTACTAAGGAAAAACTGAAAAGTTACCACAACAACCTCAGCAATGCTTTGTAGTATTTTTCCCACTGGTAGTTTAATATTAATCTTAAATTACTCCCTTAGATGACAAGATTTTATTTTGCAACGTTCTCAATGGAGGCTTTAGTTTTATACAGTCTTTATCTCTCCCCCCCCATTCTTTATACATTGTATCTTTCATGTTAGTGGATCAACCCTTTATCTTATGCAAGAACCACTGACAGCAGAAACTTTGTGTGGTGAGTTAGATACTATCAGTGAATTGTGAGTTAGGCTGGATTACTGCTAGGCTGCTGAACATGGATGCCAAGAAAAATACAGCATGAAGGCTTAGAAAATCTTGAAGATTTGGGGTAGCGCCTGCGGAAAGCAGATTTGGGGGGGATGGGAAGCTCGCTCAGTATGGGATGCCATAGAGTTCACCTACTGAAGTTGCCATTTCCTCCAGGGACTTCCCCCTGGATCTCTGGAGATCAGTTGTAATTCCAGGAGAATTCAATGCCCCACCTTGAGTTTGGTAACTCTAGTTGCAGTGAATGAAAGGAGTAGTAGTACCTCTGAGTAAACAGATAAAATGTGTAGAGGTGGAGTTTATAATTAGAGAGAGTCCGTCATTTGGGACACTAGTCAACAGAATTCAGGGAATAGTATTTTGATGACATGTCGTAAAACTGACTAGGGCCTGCTAGATTACAGAAAGACTGGAGATGTTTGTGCTAGCCATTTAGTTACCTTCTGGATTAAAATGCTGTTTTATGCCAAACTGCATTCTTTGTTTTTTGCATTTAGCAATTTAGGACTGTGACAGGAAGAGCTTTGCCTAAGCATGAATTGACCCAAATCAAGCCTGGCGTATCATCAGCATTGTATGATTCGAAATAATAGTCCAGGGCCCTAAGATCATCTAGCTAATAAAAACAAACCCACCAATTATCAGCACCTCTGTCAAGGAAGATATATTTCAAACAAATCCACTTCAAGTCAGGGAAACTTGTCAGATTTCTTTTAAGGTGTCTTCTACCATTCTGATTATAATGTGACACAGTTTTCATCCAGTATTTCTGGACCATTTATCCAATACCAATACCAATAGTTTATTATGGCAAAAACGAACAACGTTATCAATTCACAATAATAGCTGGTAAATTAATGATAACAGAAAGATAAAATATGAGGTATATATAAAAGCACAGCATAAAATACGAAACTTTGAGAATCTTCTAGGAGAAAGTTACGCAGAATTTCTGGCCTAAATTCCAGATAACAGGACACTTTTAAAATATATATCAAACAACTAAAGGGACTATTTGGAAGGTATAGTATAAACCACCTTTGAAATGCACTAACATTAGAATTAATGCAGATGCGAGGGATGGCAGCCACCCCTAAAAAACAGTTTCCACATTGTGAGATTCTGCAGGGACTGCTGAAAATATGACCCAGTGGCCAACTACTCTCCTGGCCAACAACCATCGTTGATCACAAGGACTCTAGCTGCTTTCAGAAAGCATCTTTGTAGCTTCTAGCATTGTTCACAGTTCTCTATAGTATTGTACATACTTCTTGCATGGACTACTATCTTAATTGATTTGATCCTTGACAGAAGAATTTCTTAAAATGGAAACTTATTGGTTATGAAATGGTATCTTTGAATTTCTAAATTCTCTAGCCCAGATTACTAATAAGTAACGTATTGCCAATCCTCTCTGTTTTATTGTTTTCTGTATACAGGCTACAAACAATTGATTTTATAAAAGTGTGACTGAAATAATCCTTCCACAAACTGGAGCTATACTCTCAAGATTTTAGGTCCTAAGGCAGGGGGGATAGTGATTCCCCTCTCCACTAGTATTGTTAAGAGAAATTCTCTTCTTTCCTGTTTATCCAATCTGTCTCTGAAATCCAACAGTCCATTTGTTTTCCCCTTTTAAGGAATTCAGAGTCACTTTCTAAACAAATTCTAAATCAGTTGAACACATGAAGTTGCCTTATACTGAATCAGACCCTTGGTCCATGAACATTCAGTATAGTCTACTCAGACTGGCAGCAGCTCTCCAGGGTCTCCGGCAGAGAGGTCTTTCACACTACCTACTACCTGATTTTTTAAATTGGAGATGCCAGGGATTGAACCTGGGACCTTCTGCATGCCAAGCAGATGCTCTACCACTGAGTCACGGCCTCTGCCCTTCTTAAATTCTGTTTTTATCAAAGAGAAAACTGAAGCCAGGAGAGTGGGATGTTCTGGAAGATTTCACTCTGTAGATGCTCAGAGGCAGGCAGTGTCTTCCAAACCTTCCTATCCTACTATTTGAGTATCACTGTGTTGTTTAACGTAAAAGAATTGCAAGGGCTGAAACTGCAAAAGGGTGCATTGATTTCTCTAAAAAGAAAAATCAAAGAGAAATCCTTCTTTTAAAAGAGAAAAAAGAGAATATGAGGAATCAATTCTATATCCAAAGAAGTGAATTTTGGAAAAAGAAATTCCCCTCCCCATAACAACACTACTCTCTATCCTTCTGTGTGTCTGGCTGCAGTGCCTCACCTTGATATTGTTTCGATCAGTTGGGTCAGCAACAATAGTGCCTGCTCCTGATCTTGAATTTTGTCTTTTCTAACTCAGCTGACCTCTGCCCTCAGCTGTCCATGAGACACCAGTGATCAGCTGAGAGAAAGGGATCAGTGTACTGCTTAGTTGATTTTTGCTCCTGAAGTGATGGAAATGTGAAGGACTAGTCTCTGGGAAGCAGATCTAGGGTCTGGGTCCCTCCCGTGCACTGTTCTTTTACAAAACAAAGGAATCTCTACCAACTACTATACAACTTCAAGTGCCAGCAATATACCTACATTGAAAAGAATTGGGAACTGGGTAAAAGAGTTAAGTGATAACTATGTCTAGTGATCTTGAGCATGTGGCCTGAGTATAGTTCAGCACCACTGCTCTTTCAATTATGTTCTTTAAGGGTTAAATTGGACAATCTGAGCTCAGTATTTTTTTGATATGCAACAAAGCATTCTGGTAATCCCTTTATTTATTTATATTTGTTGATTATTTGTTGTCTCACTATTAGGAAAAATATTATTTCTGCCACATTTTGTGAGGATGCTAAATCGGATCAGGGCCTTGGTACTGGCCTCTTTCTTTACCTTTAGGTCTTGTTCTGAGTTGAACCTGTACTAGAAGAAATGTTACCACTTTCTGCATAAGCCAAACCCAGGATTGCTTCAGAGTCTGTTGTTCTCATCCTAAAGTATTACATGCAGTCACCCAGCAAATGAAAGCCTTTCTGCAGGATGTCATACATTTCAACAATACACATTCAAACTGAAATTTAGAGATGTTGCTTTGTTCACATGCATCAGGATTTTTTTACATTTCTGTGGTTCTCCGTTAATGTATTTTCCCCATCTTGTTCAGAAAAAGGGGTCTGATTATCTATGAAGGTTGATCCACAATTCCTTTTCATTCATCTTGGAATAGCAAATGTGTATGTTTACACTGTCATCTGAAAAGATAACTCCGAAACCACATTATTGAGCCTGTCACTGATGTTTTTGAGGGAGTGACCAATTTGCTATAGAAAAAGAATCAAAAAGAGCTAGGTGAAGATTTCCTTTAAAGCACACCTTACACCCTCAAACGTGGCTCTGTGCTTCAGATGAAATTCTAATCTTACCCAATCTTCAAAATCAATATATAGGGTCCAAAGACAGACTTTGTTGCATGCAACATTTATTTTAAAAAATAAATATTTGTGTGTGTGTGTGTGTGTGTGTGTATGTTTTTCTGTGCTTGCCTGGAAGTCATGGTTGACTTCTGGTGACCCCTATTGGGGGCTTGGACATTTTTCAGAGAGGCGGCTTAATTAGCCTGCCTCTGCCTCCTGTCTCTGGTATTCTTTGGAGGTTGCCCTTCCAAGTACTTGCAAGAGTCGGCCCTGAGATCTTATGAGATCGGGCTTGCCTGGGCTATCCAGGTCAGGGCATTGCATGGAATGTTTAAATGCCCTTCTCTCGTTCCTTTAGCCCTGAATGTCAGCTTTCTTGGTCCAGCATTGTCTATCCTTACCTGATCATCCTGTAGCAATCTTGATTAGGACTGGCTGATTAGACAGAATGATCAGTTGGATGCTGTCTGCTCTACAGGAAGGCTTGCACTCTTCTGGGTTTTCCTGTGCTTTGCATCAGAGCTATAATCAGCAGCAAGGTGGGGTAGATGCCAAAGCCTGAGGGCTTCCCAGGAGCCCACTCATAAGCATACACTTAATGTCCCTGCTGTGAAATAACTGTGTTTCTTTTATAAAATAAAAACCCAGTGGCACCTTAAAGACAGCTGCCATTTGCCATTGCAAAACTTCACCAAGAATCCCCAGCTGCTGTAAAGGGTAGAGATTCAGGATAAAGGTTGCAAAGGCCAAGGGCAATAAAAGCAGGAGGTAATAAAGCAATTAAACTCTGTAGCACAAATTTACACCAAGCCTTGATGAGGGAACAAAATCTTATAGTGGGGAGATTTCCCAGTACCAGTTCATGTATCTATAGGGATGCAAGGCACTGCTGCTGATCCACAGCTCAGGGGTGAGAGGCACAACTGGGGAAAGCAATATAAAGACTAATGGTCTGGATGAGTTAGAATGGAAGAAGTGTTTACAATTAAAAGTAATAGCCAGCTTTACTAGTTTGTAAATGTCTTCTGAATCTAACTTACCAATCAGAATGGGAATGATGAGGGAACAAAAGGTTCTTTTCTAAGTGTCCAGAATTGTTTCTGTGGAATTTTAGACATACTGCACTTGGCAAACTGTGGGACCCACACCTGACGCGGGCAACAATATGACTTCTTCTTCCATGTGAACTACTTCTTCCACGTGCACACGAAAGCTCATACCTTGAATAAACCTTTGTTGGTCTTAAAGGTTCCACTGGACTCTAAATTTGTTCTACTGCCTCAGACCAACACGTCTGACCATCTGGATCTATTTCCATGTTAACTGTACAATACTTCTAGAACCATGACTTCTATTCACTTCAGATTCTGCAGGGATTCCTGATGTGCATTGAAAGTGGTGGAGTCACTGCATATAGATACATGGAACAATCTTGGCTCCTAAAGTTTTATTTTAGCATTAGTATGGGGATGTAAATTTCTTTTTCTGAAATTTACTTTTTAAAGATATAGCCTTTGATTTATCTTATTCTCTTTTTTCTCTTTTCAAAGAAGGATTCCTCTTTCATTTCTCTTTGATTTCTCATAACTTAAATCCTTGTAGTTGTTTTATCTTGGAGGGTAGTGCTCTAGCAGGATATGAAGGTTTGGGAAGACACTGCCTGTCTCTGAGCATCTACAGAGTAAAATGTTGACATTTTGCTGGATCTCCCTTCCTGCCCTTTGTTTCTTTGAATTTCTCTTTGATCACAATGGAGCGGATGAGAAACTGACTCCAAATTCCTAAACAAAAGGATTGTTGGATTTCAGGGGGAAATTGGGGAAAGAGAATTTCTTTTAGTAACACTAGTTTTATTGCAACTCGTATTAAGATAAGTATTGATGTTGTTATAGGTGTTGTTGATGGAGTAAATGGTGCCACATGATAAGTGATTGTGATTTGGATTATGCTGTGGCAACATTTCCTCTTGTTGGGGGAACTTTGACCCTGCCAGTGCTGATTCATACATATTTCATGCAGCACAGAATAGAAGGATAGACTGACTGCTTCAGAAATGGGGGCCAAATGTGTTGCGGTTGCATATGTAGTATGGATCTTACAGCAGAAGTGCAAAATGAACAGTAAACGCTGCCTGACATGTCTGTTTTGTGTAGGCCATTTGACTGAAACCAGAAAATCTGGGTTTTTTAAATTTAAAAATGTATTGGGGGGACAGTATATGAATATGCTGCTTGTAAGGCTTTCCTCCCTCTCCTTCTGCCCAGTAGCATCAATAGAGTCTTATGCTAAGGGGCTGCCCATAGTCCAAGTCTGATTGAAAACGATTATAGGCAATCAGGATAGTCTTTCACATGTATTTATTTTTTAAGATGGATTGCATGTTGTCTTGGTTTCAAATGCCTATCTTTTTATAAAGGCATTCCCTTCATTCCAATAAAGAACCCTCAGGTGTTCAACTGGAATGTCTGTTAATGTTTGATTCAATGTCTCCTAGTTATTGGAGGCTACAGAAATGCACTCTCTCATGGATCACTACCTTGATGTGGCAAGGGGGCTTGCATGGTTTGATGAAGCTGCGGGCTATGCCATGCAGGGCAACCCAGGACGGACAGGCCACAGCGGAGAATTCAGACAAAATGTGATCCACTGGAGAAGGAAATGGCAACCTGCTCCAGTATCTTTGCCAAGAAAACCCATGGACAATAACAAAAGGCTGAAAGATATGACACCGGAAGATGAGTTTGGCCTTGGGGAATGAAATGAAGCCAAGCAAAGGCTAACAGAGTTTTGTCAAGAGAACACGCTGGTCATAGTAAACACCCTCTTCCAACAACCTAAGAGGTGACTCTACACATGGACATCACCAGATGGGCAACACCGAAATTAGATTGATTATATAATTTGCAGTCAAAGATGGAGAAGCTCTATCCAGTCAGTAAAAACAAGACCTGGAGCTGACTGTGGCTCAGATAATAAGCTACTCATTGCAAAATTCAGGCTTAAACTGAAGAAAGTTGGGAAAACCACTAGGCAATTCAGGTTTGACCTAGACCACATCCCTTATGAATAGACAGTGGAAGTGAAGAATAGGTTTAAAGACTAGATTTGATAGACAGAGGGCCTGAAGAACTATGGACGGAGGTTTGTGACGTTGTACAGGAGGCAGCAATCAGCACTATTTGGAAGAAAAAGAAATGCAAGAAAGCAAAATGGCTGTCTGATGAGGCTTTATAAATAGCAGAGGAAAGAAGGAAAGCA